>NW_022589745.1:8766632-8847482 GCF_004348235.1 Phoca vitulina | reverse complement strand
AAAAAAAAAGAATAGATGTCCAGTGAACCAGGATATTCAAAACAAAATCAAATTGTCCATGAGGATTGAAAATGTGGAACAGATAACTCATAGCTCAGGACCCATTTGGTTGTCATTTCTCATTGCAAAAGAGAGGAGTGAGGATTTCGACGTTCTTTATTGGGTGCAAATCCCTCAACCCCAAATGAGGAGTTGCGTTGGTATGTTCTAGCAGTGAAGGTCTCCCAGGAATTAATGAAGCACAAGAAGGCTGTGCGGTGGTCCCAGACAGCATTCCAAAGATTTCTAACAAGGAAAGTCATTTCATCCTCAAGATGTAAATACAGTAGTTTTCACTTTATTCTATTTAAACACAATTCGACTCTGAAAGTTGAAAGGAAAGCTTACCTTTGCCAAAATGTCAGAATCAGGCAACAGAAAGTGCATTCAACAAATAACTATTATTTCCTATTTACATAAACTATTCTTTTTCCAAATTCCAAAATCTCTGAAAACCTTCAAAAATTAGGCTGTGCCAATCTATTTCAAAAGAACTGTCAATGGGAATAAAGATGCAGTTTTTCTTAAATGACACAATTTCATGAAATCCCTTAAAAACAACTTGGATTAATACATTCCAGTTGTAAAATCTCAAGGAGAAATTCTTTGTAATTTGGTAGTTATAAAGAAAAAGAATGGCACTCTATTTCCAGACTCTAAATGTTTACAGAGAGCGTAAGAATTGTGCAAATCCCATTTTACACTTTAGCTGGAGTCATAAATCCTCTACCTTAGCCTCAGATCTGCCCCACTGCACCGGCCATATCTCTTCTCTGGGACCCCAACTCCCCAACTGTAATAGGAGGAGAGGGACCAAGGGATTTCTTCTAACATGATTCTGTGAATTCTCTGCAAGTCTGAAGAACCCAAATATAATCTATAATGTTGGAGGTGTATTTAATCTCAGAAATAAACAATGTCCCTCCCTTCTAAAATACACACTTTCTTTAGAAAAATAAATCTCTCCTAAGAAAGTATGGAAGACATTCTCTTTTATAGACCCTTCTAAAGTTATGGCACTAAGTGTTTCCACCTGTACCCAGCATGGACTTGGCCACTTAATCAAGATGTGATTGTTCGGCTCAGAGGTTAGCCAGAGTATATGTTTTAAAGAAGTAAAGAGCTGAACTATGTGGTTAAAGGCAAAGATTTCCAGGCTTCAGAGAATCCCCTCTCCCAAGTCTATTGGGAGTGAATGTTCAGAAGGTCATAGGTTTTCAAGGACAAATACGTTGTGTCCATAATTAGAAAGAATTGCCAACACAAATAGTCATGACTTCTATTCTCCTGCTCAGTACATTCTCCTGCTTCTATCTCCAAAATATCTCTGGAGTGTGTTGCTGGAAAATCCCTCGGTTATTGTCCTAATTCAGGGCCCCTTTTTCTCTCTTTTTAAATTAATGTCCTTGCTTCCAGTTTCCCCCTTTCTAAATCATCCTCCATGGAGCCAGAGTAATATTTCCAAAGTGGAAATCTAATTATATCACTTCTCAGTTTAAAGACCTTCCAAGACCACCCCACAGATATCAGAGTGGAAATTTTCTGGCATGAATTTCAAAGACCTGAATAATATAGTCTACCTGCTTTGTACTCTAGCCTACGGTCACCAGATTTAGCAAATAAAAATACAAATGCCCAGTTAAATTTGAGTTCTGGGTAAACAAGAAATAATGCTTTCAGTATAAGCATGTCTCACTCCATATGTGGGACATGCTGATGCTAAAAAACATTCAATGTCCATCTGAAATTCAAATCTACTGAGCTTCCTATATTTTATCTGACAAGCAACTCTAGTTTTAATCTAATCATTATTTCCCAAACAAGGTCATTTGCCTGCCCTTGTGCAATTATGCATGGTATTTCCCCTACCTAAAGTGCTACTTTCTCCTTCTCAACTAGAAAACTCCTACTCATCCCTTAAAACCCAGCACATCTTTGAAGCTTCTCTGACTGCTAATAGCATCATGAAGCACTCCCTCATCTGCCCTCTTCTATTTATCTCCCTTTCTATACTCAGCACTAGGTTGGTGGTGCCTAAAAGTGCCGGGACAGACTTTGCCCATCTCTGAACTCCCAGGCTCAGCACAAGACCCACACAGGATCGGTGTTCAATAGAACGTACGAAATGAATGGAGAGTAAACCACTACATAAGTCATGGGCATGACTTCAAACACATTCTCCCATTTCCCTTCCCAGTGTAATTCTGAAAAGGAGAAATACAATAATTTTGAGCTATTTAAATCCCCTTTATCAAGAAACAAGAAAATGTCACTAAACCACAAAGTAAACATCTCCTCCCTGGAAGTGCTTACACCCTTCCTGCTCAGTCCCGCAAAGGCTGCATCACCACTGAATGTCCCCACTGGCAGATAGAATCACAATATTCCCTGGTCCTCTGCAGATACTAATCACGTCAGCCCCCTTCCTACATGTGAGTGTATGTGTCCTGAGTGATTTGACTGGATTTCCCAGAGCCACTCACACCTGCCAGCACCCCTACTCACAGAATGCCTTGACAGTCTTTCCATGGTCCACTTACTCCTCCTTCACTTGACTCTGGCTGTTTAAGGTAGCAGGTCCATCTCTCCTGTCACATGGTCCACACCCAGTGAGAAGATTCACTTGATTCATTTGCAGTTGTCCCCTGCAACCACAATGTGCCCTACTTTTCCCCTCTGCCTGATCTCCTCATGAAAGAATGCATGAATCTTGCTCATTTAAGAGCCACTCATCAAGAATCTGAGATGAACCAGCTCTGGGTATATGGTGATGACTATAACAGAGTTCCTAACCATAAGGAACTTGAAATCTAAGATATGAACACCAAAGGGGTCAACCTCTCTTGGACATATATTCAGCTTCAAAGAAGGAAACAACTAATTGGTGGAAGAAAGGCAGAACCTTTTTTAAGAAAGAGCATCCTGACTGCTTATGCATTTTCTCAAAATGTTATATTATTTCTGAGTCTGAAATTTCAGACCCAATGCCACTTCCTCCCTTTGGTGAGTGTCTCTGTAGCCTCTCACAAGTAAGCAAGAGCAAGAGACAATGAAGGTTAGATGGTCAGTGGTGAGTAAGAAATGCATATACAGAGAATCCCTGATGCAGAGGATTGCTCTCTTCTGTTAAAAAAGTTAGAAATGCTATCTCTCTGAACTAGGTCAAAAGAAATGATGAAAAATCTTGGTGCTCAGAATGTGGGGTGCTGAACTAGGAAATTCACATATGTGGCATAGCTTATTTCTTGATGATAGTGACTAAGCGAGACAGGACCATCCTTTATTTACTGGGTCTATTTATGTCCTTAGTTTTTCAGAGATACCAAGCAAAGGCTTTGCTCCATGTATAAAGAAAATATCTGCAAGATTTATTTAACTCTGAAGAGTTCCTGAAGCTAAGCATGAGAGGAACAATGAAAAGAGCCTTAAATTGTTGCACCCCTTCTATGTAGCAAGAACTATGCTATCTCTTGACCCATATAATCTCATTTAAATCTTAGAACTGCCCTGAAAATCAGCACTATTATCTTCCTTATTCAGAAGACTCTGAAGCTCAGAGAACTTGCTCCTTACCTAAAATCACACGGCTAAGAAGGGTCTCAGTGGAACTTGAACCGAACTGTCTTTCCAAAGCCTGTGTCCTTCCCATGCCACCATAGTAGTTCCCTCAGAGCCCTCACGATCCATGTCACAATGGATGAAAATTACAATCAGACACTCAACCAGCAAACCCTTTTGTAATATGTGGTGAGCACATGGCCAGGGCACATGGCCACGCAAGGAAGTATAATAACGTTCTGAACGAGTATCCTAGAATCCGTCCAGCAACAAGCCACATGGCCTTGGGCTGAGTGTCACTGTCCTAATCTGTGTAACAGCAATGACAATGGCCTCCCTATAATCCCAGAACTAGGGTGCACATTGGATAAACCACTGTGTGAGGAAATGCTCTTGTAAAGTGTCAAATGCTGTAGAAATTCGACGTGCAAACTTGTTTATTCATTCAACAAGTCTTCAGGTAAACTGAGACTTGAATAATTTCTGGTGGTTTTCTGGGAAAGGAAGTGGAGTGGCAGTCCACAGGCATTGTCAGGGCTCCTGTTTGCAGTGAGGCCGCGTGGTGCACAAAGGAAGCTGAGTCACCCCTGCTCAGCTCGGCGCCTGTGCTGCTGAGGCAGTCAATTGAGTCTTCCTGTGAGAAAGCGGAAACCCAAATCCTGCTGTCCCCACGGTCCCTCCTGAGAGCTGGCCCTTGTGGTTGGCCAAGGTTGGCCTCGGGGCCATGCGGTTCCTTCCCTTCTGTGGCTTGGTTGACAAAAACAGCCAGCGTGGTAGATGCCCTCCCAGCCCACACGCCTCTTAGGGTCTATGATGACCTGTCAGAGAGAGAGTTAAGAACCAGAAATGCCAAAGCGACTTTGGACCTTGGCCACTAATGAAGTCTCTCTGTCAGAACACGTGTCTGTCAAGCTCACTGCTCTGGTTTCTCTTTAGTCGCCCGACATTAGAAACTTACAGAACACCGTGTACGACAGGGATGTCATAGGAGTCAGTGGAGTGCTAACTCTTGGGGGCAGGGGTTGGAAGGTCAATCTTCCACTTACTTTGAAATATGATGGATTCCCCTTAGCCTTGAGGCCAGAGTGTTCTACGGAGAACATGAGCATTTTAGAGCCCTGCACAGGCAGCAGATGGCATAAAGCCCAGGGAGTCACATAGAGAATGGAGGAGAACATTCCATGACCTGGTAGCCTGTCTCATCCTGTCCTGCTTTCTGGCTCAAGGAAGAAGAGGACAGAAGATTCAAAGATGGCATTGGTCATTTCAGAAGATGGTTTATTCAGATATCAATAAAATAGGTATAAAAACTTTCCTAGGGCTGCCTTCCAGTCCTTTGGCTGGAGGGGAGCAAAGTAGATGGAACATAAAGCCTGGGGAGTCAGATATCACCAGGGTTCAACCCTTAGTTCACCACTTACTAGTTGTGTGGCCTTATGAAGTCAATATAAACTCTCTGAGCTTCCATTATTTCTCTTACTCCAAAGAGATGACTTCCACCCTACCCCAGTGCAGTGCCCCCAGTGGAACAGTCATGAGAGCCAGAGATTATGTACCTAAGGAGAGGAGTCTCTGAGGTTCTCAACTAAAGGAAACCATACTGTTATACCTACTGCTACAAGGGACCCATGGGGCAAGGTGAACCCAGACTTGGTTTGAATGGATCCAGATCACTAAAGAGGCAGGGCCAATGCTTGAAGTCAGAGAATGGAGTCTGGAAAGCAGCAACAGACTCTAGTCCTTTGGGCAGATGTCAGGGTCCTATTTAGCAGGCTGGACTCAGAAGTTATAATCCTGGCAGGATTAGAGACAGAATATCTGCAACAGAGCCTCAGAAGGTGGGGTCAACTCTTTGGTCAAAGACTATCTTCCCATAGCCTTCCCTGCTCAGGCAAATACCCCAGGAAGCCCCCAGCCTTGCCCATGTCCATTGCAGCCTTCTGCAATGTCAACCATCTTGTTAATCCCATAAACACTCTAGCTCCTTACCCTGGTGTTATGAGTTGAATTGTGTCCCCCTAAAATATGTTGAAGTCCCAACACCCAGTACCTCAGAACATAAACTTATTTGGAAATAGGGTCTTTGCAGATTTAACCAGGTTAAGATGAGGTCATTAAGGGTGGACCCTAATCCAAATGATGTCCTTACAATAAAAAGAAATTTGGACATAGGGACAAACATGCACAGAGGAAAGATGATGTGAAGACACAGGGAGAAAGCCATGTGAAGGCAAATGGCTGGAGTGATGCATCTATAAGCCAAGGAATACTGAAGATTGTTGGCAAATTGTCAGAGGCTAGAAAGGACAAGGAAGGATTCTACCTAGAGTCTTAGAGGGACCATGGCCCTGCCAACACCCTGACTTTGGACTTTTAGCCTCCAGAAATGAGACAATAAAATTACACTATTCTAAGCCCCCCAGTGTAAGGTCCTTGGTTACAGCAGCCCTCAGAAATGAATATACCTGAGAATGTGGTTTATTTCAGTTCACTGTACAGTCACTGAGCTCAGTGTAGTGGGTAACAAAACAGATAACTGGATAATTACAACCCTTTATGAGGAGTGCGATGACAGTGTATTTTTAGAAGATATTCAACTGATGACGAGGGAGAGGTCTTCAAGAAAGGCTTCTCTGAGGGCCGATGGCTCAAACCTTACTCATCAGGTAAAATGTAAATAATTTGGATTCTATAAGTTCTAAAAATAATCATCTTCAAGGCCAAAAGTGTCTTTTCGTGATTATGAAGAAAGGATGTGTTCATCCAATGAAAAATGTGAATAGAATTAAAAGAACTAGAAGCTAAAACTATAAAATGATTTGAGAAAAATAGTTCAAAGAACTCTGGTCCCTGTTGAAGTAAGATGACTCATTTGCTTTTTAAAGCATGAACGATCACTACAGCTGGGAGTTCAAAATTATTATATACCTTTAAAAAAGATCCTGTAGTTAGTTCCTTTTTACTGATTCAGAGTGACATTCCACCATTGCTGAGGGTTGACTGAATTGTCTATGCTTGAGGCTCCCGGAAGGACTTCATTGGAGGCTGTATCTCAAGTCTGTGCTACCATAGACCCCCCAGCCCAGGGCACTGCGGCTGTCATTTTCACATGCCATGGGCTCTTTGGGACAGGGATTGGCCTTTTTCCATCCCCATAGCCCTGTAGCCCAACCAAAACCTGGCATGAGGGAGTGTTCAATAAATACTCGTCAGGGGGATTAGTAAAAGGCCACTGTCCAAGACTGGTCCAAATCACTGTTTCTTGCCAGAATCTGTAAATCCTTGGGATTTTGAGGCCATGGATGCAGATTTGAAGTGCATGCATCTAGATACTGATGCAGGCATGTTCATAGTATGATTACCTGATTTCAGATATTTATCTAGGTTATTTTTAATAAGCACCATTCAGTTGCCTATTTTGCATTGGTACCATGCTGGACAAGGGAATATGGATGGAAAGCCATGCTTTCTGCCTTCAGTTAGGCATGTTTCTACACCTTATTAGATTACAGAATATCTAGTCCAAAAAAAAAAAAAAAAAAAAAAAAAAACCTTGGTGATAAAGCAGATTCCATCTCTTTCCATGTTACAGGAAGAAAAATTGAAGCCAAGAGAGCTCGGTAGCCAAACCTACTGACATCCAGCTCTTCCTAGATTTTGGGACATTACCTACTCTCCCTGAGCCTCACTGACTATTCTGCAAAAGGAAAATAACCACCAGCTAGCAGAATTTCAAATGACTGAATGGGGTGGCATGTGAAAGCGCTAAGCTCAGAACTTTGTGTGTAGTGAGACTTCAGCAAATCTCAGCTCATACTGTTATAATCAAAGCCACACAGCTTCTTAGTGGCAGAGCTGGGACGATGAACAAAGTTTCTTGACTCAATACTCTGAAACATATTTTGCTTTTGATGTAAAGTTTTGTAATAATAATAACAACAATAATTCCATTATATTTTTGGACTATGCAGTGTTCTTTTTATATACATTATAATGTTTCATTTCAAAAACAACCCATAAAGGAGCTACTACATTCCTTTTTCAATAAGAAAACTGAGGCTCAGAAATATAAATAGTTGAATAAGAGCACAAAACCACTGCAGGATGGAGCCAGGACTCAGACCTAGAGCCTGGGTGTCCCTGGAAGACACCCCACTTTTCTCAAGACTTTTGTCACCCCCATATTGATTTGAGCGTAGAGCCTCCCAAATTCTCTGTATGGCTTGGACTTCTTTTCATAGTACCAAGCTAAATTAGTTTGTCTCCAACAAAAGTTTTACCTACTTAAATGTCCTTTTTCTAATGATTGCTTAAATCTATTCTGCCATTTTATTTATTTATTTTTAGTTGAGTATAGTTGACACACCATGTTGCATTAGTTTCAGGTGTACAACATGGTGATTCAACCTCCAAAACTCTTAAGTAAAAATAACAGCTGATCCAATGATTCCACTATTATTCCACAATAATTCCAATACCATTTACCCAAAGAAGATGAAAACTCTAATTTGCACCTCTATGTTTATTGCAACATTACTCACAATAGCCAAGATATGGATGCAGCCCAAGTGTCCATCAATTGATGAATGGATGAAGAAGATGTGGTGTATATACACAATGGAATATTACTCAGCCATAAGAAGGGATGAGATCTTGCCACTTACCACAACATGGATCAACCTAGAGGATATTATGCTGAGTCTGTCCTCCCATTTTAAAGGAGCAGATGGGAATCTGAGGTCTGTTATAGCTCCACAGTTCACCAAGATCAACTTCCACTTAGTTCAGTTCTGTACAATTTCCTACATATTCCCCAAAAATGATGTATGCATGTTTTTGGCCTGCCAAATCAGCCTCATGCCTTTCCTGGACAGTCAGTAACTCTAATGGGCATGCAGATCACTTGAGAATATTGTTAGAATCACTTTCTGATTCAGTAGACTTGGGGTCAGGCCTGAGATTCCAGGGACCACACTTTGAGCAGCTTAGGCCATAGATTTCCAATCCCTGACTTCCCTGAAACCAGCCATTTGGGGCAGCTCCATTAAGCGTAGTGGCATTTTGGCCTGGTCACCTCCAGGCTCAGCTAGAAGCTGTCTAAAGACAGAAATCCAGCCTCATCTTTCGATACAATGGCTGTGCACACTGCAGGCTCCGTAGGGGCGGGGCCTGTGTGTGACTCATCCCTACTGCACCAGAGCACCTGGAACAGCACTTCGCACAAAGCATGTGATCAATAACCATTTGCCAAACAAATGGATAGATTTTCCCTACACTGTCTGACATATAGCAGGTGCTACCTAAAAAATCTTTATTCAATAAAATTCCTTGTGTCTATGATATTAAGACAAATGTCTGTACTGCAATTTGTTGTTTTGATGTATTTATTCACTTATTCATCAATATTTAGAAATCACTCTGTACCAGGCACTGGGAACAACATATCAAACATAATGCCCTGCCTTCTTCCAACTTACATCCTAACAATAACAGCACTTCATTGAGCAATTAGTGTGTGCCTGGTGTTATTCTAAGTGCCCGATGTGCATTAACAAATTCAGCAACTTTGGGGGACAGGTACTGTATTATCCCCATTTTATAGCTGAGACAGAGAAGGCTTTGGGGGGTTAGGCAAGTTGTCCAGGACCATACAGTTAGTCAGTGAGGCACCAGAATTCAATGCCAAGCAGTCTGGATTCAGGTCTCTACTCAGCTTTAAAAGGCAAACAAATAAGCAAATAAATAGACAAGAAAATCCAAGATGGGGAGAGGTAGGAAACCAGAAGTTTGATGTAGTAAGTAATAGGAGGAATGGAAACTTCACAAGTGAGGCTGATCAAGGTGAAGAGAATGAATAAGCACCTCCTCGTCTGCACCCCATCCTGCCCTTCCACAACCCCATCTCTCCCACTGGGTTCACAACAGGGACATGTGCAGGGAAAAAATAAATAAATAAAAGAATCTTGGGGCCAAAAAGAGGTTTCTTGAATATCTTCCTTGCCTAAGGAAGACAATAATCTCCATCATTTATCCATTCTGCAAGTATCTACGGAGCACCTACTCTGTGCCAAGCACCATTCCGGGCACTACGGCAGATGTAGGGTGAGCGAAACAGTCAAAAATCACTGCCTCGTAGAGCTCGTCATCTAGCAAGGGGAGAGAGACAGTAAACTAATGAATCAGGTAAATAAATAAACACATGCAGACTAGGTGTAAAGTGCTCTACAAAATAATAATAATAATAATAATAATAATGCATGGAAAGGAAATAGACAATGTCTGAGCCAAGGAAGTGTCCAATCAATGCTAATCAATTGGCTCCCTTTGATCTCTCAACATTTTCTTGTATTATGAGATACCTTCCCAACCACTGTAATGTTTACTCAATCAACCATATCCAGCACTTATTTATTTAGTGTGAGACACCGCTCCCTTCCCTTGACTGTCTCCTTCCAATGAGAGATGCTTCTCCGTCCCCACCCTCCCAAGTGTGTTATCAAGCTGCCACCCTCCTTCCTAGGCTCATTGAAGAGAAAGGAGGAAGTCATCTTACTTTCATTAAGCATTGATTCAGGAAATATTTAATGAGCTCCTAATGACCCTAAATAGCATGTGTACTGCCCTATTGTTTATTAAATACTTCCGCAACCGTGATCTCCCATGGCTGTCCAAGAGTCCCATAATAAAGGTAGAGCAGAAACCATTTCATTCATCCTGTTCGTACTGCACCCCTTCTGAATAGGATTTGAGGATATTTATAAAAAATAATGACCAATAGGATTTATTATAACCATTTCATAAATGAGAAACACCATCTAAGAAAGCCTGTGGGACTTACCTGACACCACCCAATAAACGATAAAGCTGGAATCAAAACCCAGGTTTTCCAACTCACACTTTCCCTCGACCACACACAACTTACAATATACAGTCCTCGGAGCCCAATACACAATAATGAAGCAGAGATGGCTTTGCTCTCAGTAAACTTCAGCAGAGACTATAACCCAAGCCGACAACAGCTGTTGAAGGATACAAGGACAGACATGATGTTTTAGGAGGGATGCATACAAGTTCAGAGGAGCACGAGTTCATATATAACTTCGGCTGGGTAAGTCATAAAGAAAAGCTTGGGTCAGGACATGGACTACTCGAAAGAAAAGGCCAGAAAAAGCATTTGAGGTTGGAGGAATATTAATTGGTCCAGATGTTAAAAAACCCTGAGCATAGCTGCCAAAAATATCATCACGGCGTTCCCTCCTCCCTCCCTTATTTCCATAAACTACTTGGCTTTGCCAACTACTTAAGCCATAAATATCTCAGGGGATGCTCTTCTGGTTCTCTTTCAGAACTGGCCCCAGAACAGGCTTCCAGGTAGAGAAAGTGCAATGGGAAGAAATGACCATTCATTGAGCACCGACTTCATGCCAGAAACTTTTAGGTGTTATAAAATTATTGTAGCATTTAGTCTCCATGATGGCCCTGCCAGGTAAGTACTTTTTCCCATTCTATGGGAAGAAGCTGAAACTCAGAGATGGGTTGGCCTGCCCAAAGTCAAACAACTGACAAGCAGAGAAGCTCTGGTTTGAACCCAGGACCTTCAGAAGCCAAAGCCAGGTGTCTGTCGGTAACCCCACTTTGAACCACACCGCACAGCCAGAAATCAAGACGTGTCTATTCCCTGAACAGTTGTGAGGTGTGAGAAAATTCAGCACCTGGTAGAATCAGAAAGTCAAGAAGATCAAAAGTAGATTTGAGAGCCTAGGTCACTGAGAGGAGAAAACAGGAAGTTGCCATTCAATGGGTATAAAGTTTCAGTTACCAAGATGAGTAAGTTCTAGAAACATAACAAAACTCTATTGTGTACTTAAAAATTTAAAAGGGTAAATCTCATGTTAAGTGCTCTTACCACAATAAAAAAGAACTAACAAAATCACAAAGAAATCATTACAAATAAAGAAAAATACACAGTTGATTGTATCTAAGCGTAAATCCTTCCATCATAATTCTTCCTGCAGGATTTTTCCACTTGGTATAAATACTTATGTGATCACTACATTTTTCTAAATTCCACCAGGAGTCCGTCTAAGATATTGTGGGTGCTGTTTATGTTTGCATCTATCAGATCACACAAAAGCAATTATGACGGTGCATTGATTCATAAACATGAGTGTGGACATCACTAAATATTTACATAAACACATTGATTACTTATATTTATAAGCCTGTGAAGAAATACTAGGCTGCTCTTCTGCACCATGTCGGAAAAAAATAAGGTTCTTTGCAAATACAGTAATCAGCTCATATTCACTACTCATTAGCCTGACTCTTGAAATAATCTTCAGTTTGTTTGCAGAGAGGATTCACATCTGCACCAAAACATCTGTGGCGGAGGCAGAGTGCGTGTGCGGTGGGAGGTGGGCTCTGGGCTACAGATGCAGAGAGGCTTCCAGCATTTGGGGCTCGGGAAGTACCCCACAGCACCAACACCACACGCAGCAGCAGCCGCAAAACTAAAGGATTTCAGGAGAAGAGTAAGGTGCTCTCCTTGGAGGTTTTTGTGTGTTCTGGGACCATGGAACAGAAACTGTGACAAAAGATATGAAACAAGTTGTTCCCCCACATTTTATCCCCATGTTATCGGGTTTGGATGCTGATGGCAGAATGCACTCAAAACTGTCAAATACCTGAGGGCCATTAGTCTGAGAATTCCATGTGAACAGGTATCCACAGTTTTAATCGCTATTTCCAAGGATCAGGTTTTGAAACGGACAGAAACAGTTGTTACCTGTTGGTTTACTGGTGTCAATCCAAAAGCTCTACAATTCACAAAGCATCCCTGTGAGGGAGCCGACGGAACGGGGAGCGATGACACTAAGAACTGCGGGTGAGTTAGGATCAGTGGCGAGGTGTGTTACCCATCCACAAACTGCCTGGGTTTCGTTTATCCCCGCGCTACGGAAAAAGGGTTTGCAACTTTTGTGTAACCCTCTCCCCTCCCCATCTCGTCCCACTCACCAAAACAGCTTAACAAGAAAAAAGAAAAATATTCTGATGGCAATCCTAATGTCAACATCACATTTATCTGGAAATAGGAAGGGGAATGATCCGACTTTTCTTCCACAGTTGACGTTTGTTGGCTGCTGAAGTGGATATAAGGCGTGTGTGTGTGTGCGTGCGTGTGTGTGTGTGTGTGTGTGCCCTTATGTCCATAGGACAGAGTTTTTTTCCTGGCCTCTGCACCTGAGCAAAGCTAGCTGAAATGTGGCCTTTGTTGACACCAGCAGGCCAGGGAGGCCAAGGTGGGGGACGCAGGCCCCACCAGGGCTCCTGTAGGTATTGACTTCACCTGTTGCAGCCCTGTGATCATAAAGCCAAAGTGTCAGAGCCTTCTAGAACAGAAGCCATGAGGTTTTGCTCTGGTCTGTGACCACAGACTGCAGGCACAGTGGCTGGCTTGAACGAGGAGTACAAGGGTGGCTTTGGGCAGACCCAACCCATAGCCGGGAAATCACTCAAAGGGATTGTCTAGTGAGTGAAAAGTAATTGGTGTCACTCTTGCCCAGGAAAAATATGCAGGCATGACATTAGTAGGCCTCCCCCGCACCAAGAACCTACACTATCCCTACACATCCTGCACTGGGTGCTAGCCTTTCAGAGCTAAGTCACTCACCATCCTTGTTCTCAGTGAGCAACAGAGTCCAGGGGAGGAGAAAGGGAGGCCAACCAATCAATGAGTACAGTGTTCGGGAAACTCTGCCTAAATCTGTGTGGGATGCAGAGGACATGGAAAGGAGAAGCAATCGATGCTCCCTGGGGCATTAGGTGAGACTTCACAAGGCGAGCCCAAGTGAGGGGGCAGCCGGAGAAAAACTGCCAGGGTGTGAAGTGTGCAGTGCTGGGGAAAAGTTCAGGTGCCTACCTGCCTGGTACCCCCGCCCACTTGCTCCCCTACCGGGCTGCCCCCCCACTTGCCTGATCCCCCGCCTGCCTGCTCCCCATGACAGTCCACACTCACCTCAGACTCAGTGTCCCCGCAATGACCAGCTTCTCACGCTGTTTCTCTGGCTCCACTGACCACCCAAGCCAGAAACCTGGGAGTCCTTCCAGACTCCCCGTCCTGTCCTCACCCCTCACATCCAAGCAGCTACCAAGTCCCGCTGACTTTTTCCACTCCATATTTCTCACATCAGTCTTTGCCTTTAATTCCTACTACCTACCACCATGGCGACCAGCAGTCCCAGAACCTCAAGGAAAGAAGAAAAGAAGGTCAATTTCCCAAAAGACAAGATGTCAATGTTACCATAAGAAGAAAGGGATTCTAGAAACCTGGAATCAGCAGATGTCCACGGCACTAATAGTAACTCACCAAGTTTTAAAATGTTACTTTCTTCATAAATTAGAGCATATTAAAGGTTATCCCTAACACATTGCTCTCGCACAGATACTAATTTTGTTCTAAAGTGAGACGGAAATGGAATGAAAGCCAATTACTTGGGACTTGGGATGGCACCTGGAAAAGGTCCCCAGCCGATGCCTAGAGAGCCCTTGGTCTCGGACACCGCGCTGGGCACGTGGCACTAAGTGAGGAGCAAGACAGCTGCAGGGCACCTGCCTGGGGCCACCGCATAAGCAAGAGTGGAAAGGACTAGACCAGCATGGGGACCCCCCTCCAGACACCAAGACCTCAAATCATTCAGAAATGAGATCTTTTAACTCCCTTCTGAAAAACTGCTATTGGATTCTGCTTTTACCTCTGCCGACTTCTAGATCAGGAGAAGAACTTTTCTCAGCGAAATCGCTTATCTGAGCCTGCCAGGCTATCGCTTTCCCACACCTATATCACAGACTCATCTCAAGCTCTCACCATGGCTGCTGGGATTCTCAGGTTCTGCTTGGGGACTGTGGGAATTGTTGTGTTGGTTTTTTTTTTTTTTTTTCCTCTTGATCTTGATAGGAAAAAAATGAAATAAATAAATTAGTGGCCTTGCAACTGCTGTTGTTTTGAAATGTTTCGGTTTTATTTTGAGACTTGTATTTTATGAGTATCTGTTTCTACATTTGGAGGCTCATGCAATATGCATGGTTTCTTTATGAGATGTGATATGCATTTGTGGAGACGGGATTGTCTGCCAGACTTTGTTGAGAAAATACATTTCAGTTACACCTGACCGGAAAACCATCTGCCTCTGCCTCACGGACACATGGCCAATACCAAGATTGGCATGAGAAGCCCCGACTATTGCTCAAATCTCTCCCAGCTAGAAGATGTCCCAGGAGAGAAATCATAGATTTGTGGTACTTGAGGAATACTTATCATTTGAAATAAATATTTATTTTTAAGGATTTTCTTTCCTGGGGAAGAGAAAAAGCAACAAAATGTTTAAGAGAGAGAAAATGTATCACTTCCATGGGGATGAAGGAGGGCACTTAATGGAATGAGCACTGGGTGTTTTATGCAACTGATGAATCACTAAACTCTACCTCTGAAACTAATAATGCAGTATATGTTAATTAATTCAATTTAAATAAAAAGAAAAAGAAAAGAAAATTTATCAGTTCCCAACTGGGAAGTCAACTTTTCTCTGTTACACAAAGTGTAAACACAGGAGCAGAAAAATGAGGACCCAACCTAAAATAGAACCAAAACCCTGTGAAAATTATCATTGTGTTGTTGTCTCTCACTTCATATTCTTGTAGCCTGACTGTGTCCTCGAAAAGTAGCAACTATACCATTACTAATTATTAACACTACATTTGCACCTTCACTGCTTAGCCCAGGACCTGGGACACAGTAGGTGCTTAATAAATGTCTCTTGAATGCTTGAATGAATACTAGGTGGAGGAGGCATTTGGCCACTAACTCAGTGGCAGATTACGATACTCATAGTCTCCAGACTTAGTGGTGAAGTATGTAGATGATGAGCCCTGGGAGAATCTCTCCTTGGAGAAAGTGGGTCCACCAACCCCGATGGATCCCAGTGCCCCGACCGAAACTGTAGCCACAGCTGCTGTGTGTCAAGCCGGCACTGGAGTAACATTTTCCAACAAGTCCCCTTAAGCTCTTGAAGTCACTCAACACCAGGGACTGCAAGCTTGGCAGGAGGCTGGAGGCTGCTTCTCAATTTGTATGAGATGCTGATTGAAGATCTCAGCTGTAAACACACTTCGCGCATGCAGAGCACACCCATACAGCTTTAATGAGAGTCCAAAGGAAAAGGAGCTCATTCTGCTGCAGTGAGCTCACTCCCACGTCCTCTGTAGGCCAGGTCGGCAGGGAAGCCAAGCTCCAAGCAGTGGAAACCCTCAGGGGGTGCTCATTTTTGTGTGTGTGTGTGTGGTTTAAGTTTTATTTCATCATCATAAACTGAACTCATCTTTTCATGCACGCAAATGAGAAGAGAAAGCAAATTCCTCTTGTCTCCTTTTGTCCTACTTCTCTCTTTCCTATTCCCTCTGCATCTCTCTCTCCTTTTGAAGTCCTTGATGAAAGCAACCTCCTAGATGACAGGACCCTAAGAGGGTCGTGACAGTAGAAATGGCACTTCCCATCTCATGGGTACCTAGAAGGGCGAGGTGACTTCTTTACATTGACCCCAACCCACATAATGATCCTACAAGGTAGATTTTATTATACCCATTCCATATGAAGGACTTGAGTCGAGAGAGAGGTTAGTGAATAGTGGAACTAGAGTTTGGAACCAATTTTATATGGCTCCAAAGACCAACCCTCCCTAAACTCCATTACTTTCAACCAGGAGAGAGGAAAGGCCAGACGTCCCATGCTTTGCCATAAAGGACTAGACAGACCTCCAGTTTCAAAGCTTGGAGAAGTTCTTAAGGAATGTTAGGGCTTGTATTCCCTCCCTTTCGTCTTTCCACCCAACAATCCACTCACCTGATAGTGTGAAATAAACATTGTGACTATCCTCCCTTACAGGTCCTTACCCGCATCCTGTCTCCTGGAATTCTCTCTCCCATCTCTGGAATAGGGCAAATAACCTCAAGCAAAAAAAGCAAAGAACATTCGTTCAAACCCCGGCCCGGCCTTTATGAACTGTATAGCCTTGGGAAAAATATATCACTTCTGCAATTCTGATTTCTTTTCTGTTAACCAAGAACTAAGTGATGCTACTACCTTCCAGAGTTTCTGTGTGAATTATGTGACCTTCCACCCTATGACCTTCAGGTCTGAGAACAATGCCCTATAAGCCTAACTGATTAGTTCCTAGGAAGATCCTGAAGAAGACAACTGGCATTCACTAAGAAAAGGAGCTTTGGCATTTATCCTTTCCCTCAAGCCACAGACCATATCTTTTCCCCCAGTATTTCCTGTGTGCCCTGTTCCTTTGAGTAAAGTTTGGTCCAAGGCCTGGTTTGTCTACAGAGCCCCAAAGGGAGTGAGCTTCTCCAAGGCACCAAGTCCCTGGAACCCCAAGCTTTCCACAGGCCTGTGTTATAACATCAATTCAGACTAGTAGGGTCTGCTCTCATTCCCCAGGTCCACCGAAGACTGAGAGCAGCCTGAATCAAGTTCAACTTGACCACATCCCTCAATCCCTCAGACACGGCAAGCGGGCTATTAACCCTGAACTTCAGGGCAGGCACTGAAGCCTGCCCTGTTCTCCTAGAGTATCTCCTTGTTCCCATGGCTGACAATGAAAGAACTTGAACTTTGAGGTCAGGAAAACCTGAGCTAAAATCCTGGCTCTGTGCTCCCTTCCAGTTATGCAATCTTGGGTGAATAATTTATTATCACTGGTTTTACAGCTTTAATGATTGACTTTTATGCATTGGTAAAATCGCTGGCATAGTTAGTACTCAAATATGATTTGTTTTTATCATGTTCCCTCATCTTTCCCATAAGATTATTGCACAAAGTTCGGAATTCTTTATAGCTGAACTCATCCCAGTTAAGACAGTGGATAAGAAACATCATTTGCAAGTGTCTGGATGGAATAGGAGCTCCACATACATTGATTGTTACTACTATCAATACATTACGATCACTATCACCATCTCCATCATTTGTCCACTATTTGTGGAACCTCTTCTGTGTGCTAAAATCTACACCAGGCACTGAAAAAACATTCTTTCTAATCACTGTAACCTACAAGGTAGACCTTATTATTCCTTTTTCTGCAGAGAAGAAAACTGGCAAAGTAAGCGACTCAAAGCCATACAGCTAGTAAGTGGCCAAATCAGGATGATCCAATCATATCTAACTAATTGTAATCCTCTTCTAAGACTTGGATGAAAGAGAAATGAGAAAGAGAAGCAGATGATGTGATCGTTGGCCTCTCATGAGGGTGCTTAGAGACGGGTCAAGTGTACCAAGCAAGAGGCAGCACTGCAATATTGTGAAGAATTAAGATCAGATTGCATGCTGGAGAGACAGGGAAGCATCAGGGCAGCATGGGTGAGGGGAGAACAAGGGGGAGCTGTCAGGGGCCCTGGCAGGAGGGGACTAGGATGGGGCAGGAATGCTGTGGAGTGACATGGGATATTTACTAAGGGTCTACTGTGTTCCAGCCCAGTGCTGGGCAACAGGCATACATTTAATCCTGACAGAGTGATCAGGTAGGTAGTTTTTATCCCATTTTGCAGGGGGGGGAAGCATGATCATATAAATATTCAGTAGGGAAACCGAGGTAGTAGCAGGCAGGGCATGCCCAGGAAATGGTTCTACTTCTGTATGTCACCTAGAAGTCTGTCTTTACAAGGACTCATGGAGGAGAAACGACCAGGTCGCCCTCAACCCAAATTCATAGTATATTTTCAGGATTTTGTTTTGTTCTCATTGCCTTAGAGGTAGGTTTCACAGGTAGAGCAAAGGTGCTCATTCTTTCTTGATGTAATACGGTGGATGTTTATGTGAATTCAGTCATTCCCTCAACCAACCCACCTCTGTGGAGCCCCTACCGTATGGCTTCTGTCATAGATGCTGGGACACAAAGATCAATCACTCCAGAGACCCTGCCTTCAAAATTGCTCTCACGTGGCTCCTGAATTCATGTTACACACTGTACTATTGCCAAATAAATGTAACGAAGAACTCAGTGAATTTTAATTATAACGTGGAGTAAATTCAGCTAAACTATGCTTCATTGTCTACTTTCCTTGGTTGTCCAATCTGTAACCCACTGACCGGCTATAAATACTTATAATTATTTTCTTTCATCATGCTCAAAACCACTAATTAGAGTAATTACTGCAAAGTATAGTGAAAATGAATCAAGCAGGCATGAAGGAAATCATACCCTATTTCCCCACTTTGGTTTCCCTTTGTGTTCTCTTGGTTGGTTTCTCAGGCCAGACCCGACCAGTTTGCTACAAGGTTTGAATTATCTGACTAGGCCACGCCCTCCCATAGTGTGTGACGTTACTCAAGGCGAATGTCAAAGTAGGAGGACACTTCCATAGCTTCCATCTGGCTGCTCAGATCTCTGACATTCCCACCCCCTTCTCGGCAGGGCATATTCTCCTCCTCTAGGTCCCTCATGTGGCCAGTATCCCACCCAAAGCCACCAGTGTTTGCTGTCTTGAGAGTCCCATTAGCATGAACATTTTTTAAAGATGTTGCCTCTGGCACACAAAGAGAAATGTAGTAAAAATGCTTGGCCCAAAGACAAGGTCCGGTTCTCGCTTACTGTGGATCTCGGGGAAGTCACGGTCACCTGCAGACCCTGGGCTTCCTCCGCAGTACAGGTGAACACCAGCACCCGCCCCGGAGGATGAGCGGGATGTGGACATGAGGGTGCGCATTTTCTGCGGAACATGACTGTGCTGTAAGGCTCGGACGATATTGTGATTAGGAAAGAAGTGGTGGAGCCCATCGAGAAGAAACATTTCCCATGGTGGATATTCTGGTGTCAAGGTCACTGGGGCGTTGCTGTTGCTGTTCCCGTGGTGTTGCTTTGGATCGGTCAACTCTCGCAGAAAGTCAACTCGCCTTCTCAGTTGTCTTCCACTCGGGGCCTGTGGGTCTCCCCGGGTCTGCTCACGGCAGGCTCGTGGCATCTCAGCACCTCTTCCTCACCCTTGGATTCCCCCTACCCCACATGTAACTCATTCGGAAACCAGCTGCCCCCGCCCTTCCGCCAGCCTCCTCCGAGCAGGGCTGTCTCCTTCCTCTCTCAGCCGGTGCCAACACAGTAATAGCTGTAGGGAAACGGCCAACTCAGAAGCAAATGCACCGTGAAGCTAAGAAAGCTTAAGTGCCAGGGCCCCTCACTTGTACAGGCCCCTTCCCAGAGGCCGGAACCTCATTTGTAATCATAACTTGGTATTCTGTTATAGACTGAATTATGCCCTCCACCAAAATTCACCCCCAGTGCCTCAGAATGGGTCTGTATTTGGAGACAAGGTCTTTAAAGAGGAAAGTAAGTTAAAATGAGGTCATTAACGTGGGTGCTAATCCAGCAGGACTGGGGTTCTGATAAGAAGTGTTTGGGACACTCACGCGTGCGCACGCACACACACGCACACACGCACACACACACACACACACCCATAAGACCATGTGAAGGGAAGGCGGCCACCTACAAGCCAAGCGGAGAGGCCTCAGAAGAAACCAAGCCTGCCCACACCCTGATCTCTAACTTCCAGCCTCCAGAACTGTGAGGAAGTAAACTCTTGCTTAAGGCACCGAGCCTGTGGTACTTTGCTTTAGCAGCCCTAGCAAACACATGCATATTCTTTTTCAAACAGTCGCCCCAAATGTAAAGGCATCAAGCCTCCCAACCCTGCCCTGCCTTGGCCAGAGTGTAAAAGCATGATCGGCTTACACTTTGGTGACTTGTCAGGGCGTCACCAGGATGGGCTTGGGGGAGGCGATGGTGGGAGAGAGCGGTGCTGCTGGAGTGAGACCAGGGGCTCCACAGAGGAAGGGAGGAGAGCTTCTGAGACAAAGGGCCAAATCTCAGCTTGGCAAGGTTCCCATCACGGTAAACTGTGCTCTTGAGCCTTGTATCACTCACTTCCCCTGTCAGCCTCTGGCCAATTTAATCAATGTGGACGAGCTAGCACATGGGATGGTACCCAGCACCTGTTGCCGCTCTCTCTCCCTGAGCCTCTGGAAAGGAAGGACAAGTTCAGCCAGAAATGGGCTTACCTCCAAGGGACCACTCCAGAAAAGCAAAGCAATTTCCAGAAGACTATCTAAAATGCCCAGCTCACAGGGCATAGGATTACCAAGAAAATTCTGATTTAGGGAAATGATAGGCCTTTTAGCTTCTCGGCTTATCTTCTAATCATTGAAATGAGAGAGAAGCAGACAGCAGTACCTACCCAAGAACTTTAAAAGGGAAAACAGTGGGTAGAGGTTAAAAATATGCATTATTCATTTCTCGGGAGGGAAAGTATATTTTCAAATAGAATGACAGTTAACATCGGATGGCACAGTGTGCAATGTCACTTTCTCTCTCCCATCTGATGTTCGTAAGGACCTGACAAAGTAATGATCTTCTGATGAAACAGATGAAAAAGCTGAGACCAGAGTTCGCCCCAACAGCGGTGTTGGGAACCTTGACCCTTTGAACGCAGACTCCTTGACTTGTCATCACAGTAACACATTTGTACACATGGTTGTAAAATACTTGTGTTTACTATTTTTAAGGAGAACAACATAAAATGATTGTTTCATTAAAAACATTTCTAGAGGTCTCTATTTCCTGATATTCGGACTAAAACTGACTCCTTTTGCCCACCCTCAGAGCTGGATTCTTCCTGGAAGGAGACCGTGTTTGTTCTCCTCTGTGCCCCACACCCATACACTACCTGGCCCTCCAAAGGTGCCCTAAATATTTGCTGAGTCACCTCTCCCTGCCTGAGGCTTCCCAGATCCAGGCCTGCCTCCTAGGTTGGCCCCCCCACCCTCACTGCTCCTGGAAGTCCATTGTTTTCCCAGACCTGGGATCTGGCTTAGTCTCCCCCTGCAGCTTCTGACCTCCCACGCTGGGGATGCCTTCTCCCAGCCTCGCCTGTACCGCATCTGAGCTACCTGATCTGGCCCCTCCTTTTCTTCTACTAGCCCTGGTGGCTCTGATATCTTTATCATGACTAAACTGACCACCCATCTTGGTACTTCCGAAGAAGTCCTGCCACTTTCTAATGAGAAGAATTAAAATAAGTGACATTTACTGAGCTTGTCCTATGAGACAGGTATTGTAAGAAAGCGCTTCATATCCATAATCTCAATGAATCCCCACTATAGACACGGTATTGTAAATGGCGCATATTATGGCCCTGGGTTAAGCACTAAATCCGCATTTCATTAAAAAGGAAACTGAGGCACAGGGAAGCTGAGGAATGTGGAGTAGGGACAGAAGCCAGGAGCAGAAACCAATCCTATACCTGCCCTGCTGTTTGCACCACACTAAGTTTACAGACACTAAGAAACTGAGACAGGGGCTTGCAATGGTCCCATCAAATTTCATGTTTCATCCTGAGCTGACTCAGGGCTCAGATCCCAGGAGTGATGTTCCGCACTGCACCCTCTGTGTCTCCCTCCACGAAGAGGGTCTCAGGCAAGATGACGGCTCCCAGAGTTTGACAGGGATAAACTGAGTCTGGGGCTCTACTCAGATCTCTCAGCAGGGTGGTAAGCCAGTAAGAGGCTTGTGTCCAGTAAGCCAGTCACAGGAGCTTTTCTGAGGAGAAGCCTTGTAGCTCAGGAAGAAGCGGTGAGAGAGAGGAGGGCTGGGTGCCCCAGACAGGAGCAGGGGCCTCTGAGGAGTTTTCTCCAATGCAAACATGTGGCTCTTGATTCAATGGCTCAATTAGGCATAGAGTGACCTTCCCTGAGCTTCATCCTAAAAGACCCAAAGAGGTTCCAAGATCTCCTTTACCTTAAATACTTGGGGTAGCCTCAGGATCAAACCAACTTCATCTCGAAATGTTGAGACATCATCTAAATCCCTTAATTGACCGTAGACTGGAATGGGAAATTCAACTTTAAATATATATATATTTATATACATATAGCTTCCCCTGCATCTGTGCCCAAAGGGTACCTAGAAATGCCATAGAAAAGGAAATGCCAGGGTAAATCAGTCCAACTTGGCTCTGAAGGAAGGCCTGGTCTACACTTGCAAACATGAACAAAATAATGATGAAGCATACCTTTCTTCCCAGATGTGAACCCTGAAACCCTGCCAAGGTCTGTTTCAGTTTTTTATTGATGAAGTAACATGGCCACATCCCAGGGGCTTGGCTCACTCATTCATGGGGCCAAGTCTTGGTAAATGTTTTATGTTCGCAAATCTTTGAGCTTGCTGAGCTGTGACGATGTTTGCCCATCACAGCTTGTCCTGTGTGCTTGGGTTTCGGGCACTGCTCACATGCCAGTGCATCTCAGGCCAAGACACACCAATAAACATAGATAGCGCCTACCCTGAAGGGTTCAAGGGCTTTGTTATGGTTGTTATCATGGCGGGTTGTGGTTTTCTTTTGTTTTCTAAAGCCCACAAAATTATTGTTATGCTTTTCTAACAACAATACCATGTTGTTAGAAAATTTTGAGCTGGGATTCAGAAGCTCTGGGTATAAAACCCAGCTCTGTCATTTACTAGCTTTGTAACCAGGAGGAAATCAATAAACCTTTCTGAGTCTCCACTTTCTCATCTGCAAAATGGGGATGATAATCATGGGTTGAATGCATGCCCTCCTTGTCTCTCTTGAATGACATAAGGCCCCAAATCAAAACATTCATGAAAGTACAATGCAAATTGCAAAGCACTCTATGAATGTAACATATGCCTTTTTTGTTTTTTCAAATGTGAAATTTGAACCCAACAAGAGTATATACATTAGACCAGGTGACACGGGCCTGAAGGAAAGTTCCAGCCACGTGGATAAATTGGATATGTCAGAGGAAAGTCCCTAACCAGTGGGCCAAACTGTAAGGCTACAAGAACCCAAATTGTTGAACCCCCCCACACTTCAATGCACCAGATAATACTGGGTACTGAGAATGCAGTACTGGATAGTGTAGTCCCACTCTCTCCAAACATTAAGTGGATAACTAGAATGCAAAAGTGTAAAAGCTGTCATAGAGAAATGGCTCTCGTGCTATGAGACACGGGAAGAGCTTCACACAGGAGAAGACCACTGAGCTGGATGTTGACAGGTAAGGAGAAAGGTGCTCCTCAAGCAAGCAAATCACTGTACAAAAACAAAGAAAGAAAATGGGCAGGGCCTTTCAGAGGAGGGTGTTGTAGAAGATGTGGACTTTCTCGAATAGTGTCAGCTTGGTGGAGAGTGGGAAGATGTGGTGACTCATAGTGGGCAGCCCCCACTGCCACTTGGTGGGTGGAAAGGAGCTGAGAGACTTAAGGAAGGGCTGAGGGGAGACAGGGAGGGAGGAGAAAGGGGTGGGTGGGAGAACTGTTGAGTGTGGAAGGAGTTGGGAAAGGAACACACGGTCAGGCAAGGTTTTCCCCATTCAGTAGCCAAGGAAAGAGTTGATGCAAACCCCACTTTGACATTTCCCTCTTCGGCTTAAATCCTTGGCAGATAGTGAGTCACTAAGCTTCTCGGAGTCTGTTTCTTCAAATGACAAGGGGAAAGCAAGAACTGTTGCAACGTTACCACCATCATTAGAGGTGGTAGGTCTCCAGGAGACTCATGACTGACGGCGTCGTCAAGGGGCCATAGTTCGTATTCCCAAAGTGACATAATCTGAAGGAAAGTTCAAGTTTCAGTGTTGCAGAGTAATTTTATCATTCAATTTTGCATCCTAATTGGTGGCTTCAGAACCATCTTCTCTTGGTTCTTATTTTCTCCGGCTGCAAAGTATACTTTGGCAGGAGAACGGGCCGCTCGGGCACGTTAACTGGGTCTCGTTCCGCCTGGTGGATGAAGTGTCTCACCCTTAAACCAGAACCATCTGTGTAAAATGACTGGGAGGCACAAAAAGTCCCAGAACCGCAAAATTCCAGCTTTGGTTTTGGCTTTCTGGCAACAAAAGAATAAAGACGCAGCTCTTGTTTCTCCAAATATTTCCCTCTCCACAGTCAACTCTGGTCTGACTTCAGTTCTCGATTAGGAAGCGCTGATGTTTCTGTGGCCGGCTCTTTCAACCGCCTTTGGAGATATTGCTGGAATGCACATGAAGGTCATGGTGTTGGCTGGGAATAAAATGATTTTGTTTCAAAGAGGACAAACTTCATAAATCCTGGCTCATTCCTACACAGGTGTATAGAAGAAACAGAAGAAAATTTTGTGTGTGTATTCAGGTCTTGCCAAGACCCGAATATGAAAAACGTGTAAGACCCAAAATGACTTTTTTTTCTACTGAAGGTGCCTTAAAAGACACTCAAAGTGAGTCCAGAGAAAGCAAGCTGTGAAAATGTCTTGCTTGATCTCTGCCCAAAATGGCCAGCAAGGTTGCTCACACAGAATCTGCCCACAGTATGATAACTGGGGGCGCCATGGACATCACCTGATAAAGACCATGGTTTGGGCTGAAGAGATGGGGTAGGACCAAGATATTTACAGAGACAAGTGGGAGGTGTTGGAAAATCTGCTGTCCTCCACACCACAGGAAGGCCTAACGATCCCACCCAACCCAGAGCTTGTTTAAGTGTCAGGAGATGAAAATCATGTGGTTTTGGTGCACAAACGTTTTTAGCTATAAATACCCTTTAGATTGTTCCAAAGCATTGAGCCAAAACCTAAATGCTGTGAGGTTTCACCCAACAGAATGGTTCCTTAAATAAACACAATGCAAGGACAGAAACTACCAAGATGAAATTGAAAGAACAGACGGACTCTAAGTGGATGACCCAACTGAAGAGAGAAAAACATGTCCAGGCCTTTAGCAACAAGTGTCAGCTAAGGGCCTTCAATGGGCTGAACACGGACCCAGCTCATTCAAACCCACTGGTAGATTGAAGTGCCCACTGGAAATCCCATGAAAGAGTATTGGTGCCCTGCACCGTAAAGATGAGGAACCAAAAGCTCTAGACAGATTAAGAAACCAGCTCAGGATTAGAAGTCATGTCTGTCTGGCCGCAAAGCCCAAAGCCCACTGTCTTCCATGGGACCCACTGCCCACTACCCCAGGGCATGTGTCTGTTTCTCCATCAGTGTGTGACCTCTTCTAGGGTAGTGGCATGACACTGTCCTGTTCACCTGGGACTTCCCAGTACCAGGAGGCCATTGGAACCTTCAAAGTTGTATGAGGTTTTCCAGAGTGTATCCTACCACAATGACACACCACAAACCAGGCCACTCAAAACAATGGACATCTATTTTCTCACAGTTCTGGAGGCAGGACTCCAGGGTTGGCATTCCTGGGGATTCTGAGGGGGAACCTGTTCCCATGTCTCTCCTAGCTTCAAATGGTTGACCAGAAATCCTTGGCTTGTAGATGTGCCACTCCAATCTCTGCCTCTGAAGACAGTCTTCACATGAGGTGCTCTCTGTGTCTCTTCTTCTAAGGATAGCAGTCACATTAGATTATGGCCCACCCTCACGCAGCATGGCTTCATCCTGACCTGATTATAAAGGACTTCACCATACCTTTTGGGGGGATACATTCAACCCATGACAGAGATAATAGACTCATATTTCTTGAATGAAGCAAAGACCTAATGGACCCCTCCAGGACTTCTGACATAAACCCATGGTCTGGAAACCCCCATTAGCTCCTCTCTGGACACTTTAGGTCCCTAAGTACCACTACTCTGCCTTCCTCCCACAGCCTGAAGAAACCAGACAGATTTGCCAAAGTTTCCACCATGCTGGGAGTGTAAGATGGTGCCACCATGGTGGAAAACAGTATAGTGGTGCCTTAAAAAATTAAAGATGCAGAATTACCATATGACCCAGAAGTTCTACTTGTGCATCCTCACCAGTGAGGAAAAAAAACTCTTCTCTTATTAGCTATCAAATCCCACTTCCTTGTCCCCCAAAACCCAGAGCAGTTTTTACAACTTTATAATGAAGACCGAAAGCTCTGGATATCACTTAAATAGGAGTAAGAACACAAATCTAAGAGCCCTTCCTTGACCGCTGGGAAGAATGCTTATTATCATGAAAAATATCACATTTTTTTTTTGCACCAATTACTTGTGTGTTGCCTATCAACAGTGCTGTAGCAAAGAAATACCAACTTAGGCTTCTACTACTCTGACTATAAAATCCTTTTTTGTGTTTTTGTTTTGTCTTTGTTTTGTTTTGTTTTTTTTAAAGGCTGATCTTTCAAGAATTTGATCATATTTACAAACACACATACATTTTATGTCCTACCTCCAAGATATCTATAAATGAAGATGTTACTACCCAAGAGGATGATATTGACAGCAATGTACAAAAAGTGGCTGATAAAGTCCAAATTAAGAAAACCATAAAAAGTAACTAGGCAAAATGTACGCCCATTCAGGCAATAAGCATTTGCATATACTGTTAAATATAATTTTCACCAGGTGCATGAAGCACATGAGTAATTATAGATTCAAAAAAAATTAAGTGAGAACCTTTTTTCAGCATGGACACTCCGTCCTGGTTATGTGGCAGTGCTTTGAGGAGTTAAATGCCCTCTACAGTTGCCAGGTGGTGGTATTATGATTCCTGCTTTCACTGTTCCCTATCATGGCCAAGGCTGCCCATGAAGGGATTACCCAGGGGTATTTTACTTTCCATCTTCTTTCATCTCCCTGGAAAGACATGGTTCATTTAAGCTGCAGTGCTCAGAATATACTCCAAAGAACGCTGGAGTTCCAACCCTAAAATCAAAGAAAGCTTGTCTACCCATTCTGCAAGGAGAAAAATAGGTAAATGAATAGAAATTTCTCAATGTTAAGTTTTATTCTGTAATTTTCTTTGTAAGTATTTGGAACTCACTATCTTTAGCTTGCTAGTAACTACCAGAGATGACAGGGCAAATGAGCAAGCCATATTACACCACTGTTCCCATAGGACTGGGCACATGCCACTAGGCCACTGCATGCTAATGGGGGTAATGCCAGTCTGCATTTGCATATCTTTCTCCCCACCATATTCCGATGTCTCTGACAGCAGGGGCCATGCAGCTCTAGAGCCCCTGCTTAGCCCAGGACTTGGCCCCTGGGAGCTCACAGTAAATACTTGCTGTAAGAATGAGCAATGAAAATGCAGATCCAAACCACAATGAGATGCCAACTCACAGGATGGCTATAATAATAAAAAAGATAAACAAACAAACAAAAGAAAAAAACCCCACAAAACAGGTGTTGGCAAGAATGTGGAGAAATTAGGACCCTGCTGGGAGTATAAGATGGTGCAGCCACTGTGGAAAATAATATGGCAGTGCTTTAAAAAATTAAAGGCAGAACTGTCAGATGATCCAGAAGTTCTACAAAAGAATTGAAAGCAGAAACCTAAACAGGCACTTACATATGCATGTTCACAGCAGGATTATTCACAATAACCAAAAGGCAGAAGCAGTCTAAGTGTCCATCAGTGGATGAATGTGTAAGCAGTATGTGGTGTACGGATACAATGGAATATTATTCAACCTTAAAAATCAAGTACATTCTGATACACACCACAACATGGATGAATCTTAAGGACATCATGCTAAGTGAAATAAGCCAGACACAGAACAACTATTGTGTGATTCCACTTATAAGAGGTACTTAAATAATCACATTCATAGAGTCAGAAAGCAGAATAGAGGTTACCAGGGGCTGAGAGGAGGAAGAAATGGAGAGTTAGTGTTTCATGGGGGCAGATTTTCAGTTTGGGATGATGAAAAGTTCTGTAGATGGACAATAGTAATGGTTTCACAACAATGTGAGTGTACTTAAGGCCACCGAACTATACACTTAAAAGTAGTTAAAATGGTAAATGTCATCTTATGAATATTTTACCACAATTTTAAAAAGAATGAGCAGATGAATGTCAATATTTAACAACATTCTCTAGTAAGCATCTGGCTTCCAGTAGCCCCATCACCCAACAAGCTTCAGAAACTTGAGAGTGAAGTTGCTAGGGTACAAGTTGTGGGTATTTTAAGAATGTTAAAAAAGGCTATAACTTCTTTTTAATACAAAGATACATAAAAAGGAAAAACATTGCTCATAATTCCACCACCTGGATAATCCCAATAAACCATACTTTTAAAAGTAAAAACTGATCACACGCACTTGGAATATTTAGTGGTGTGCAATGCTGTGAAATGAAAAATGCAAGCAACCTTTTCCTTCCTAGTCCTTCTCTCAAAAGGTAATTGCTATTAACAGTTGTTTCATGTAGCCCTTTCAAAAGACAGTTAAGTGGGGGGCGCCTGTGTGGCTCAGTCAGTTAAGCATCTGACTTACGGTCATGATCTCAGGGTCGTGAGATGGAGCCCAGTGTTGGGCTCCATGCTGGCATGGAGCCTGCTTAAGATTCTCTCTCTCTCTCCCTCTCCTTCTGCCCCTCCCCACCACTTATCCACACACACTTTCTCTCTCTCTAAAAAATAAGAAAGACAGGGGCGCCTGGGTGGCTCTGTCGTTAAGCATCTGCCTTCGGCTCAGGTCACGATCCCAGCGTCCTGGGATCGAGCCCCGCATCGGGCTCCCTGCTCCGTGGGAAGCCTGCTTCTCCCTCTCCCACTCCCCCTGCTTGTGTTCCCTCTCTCGCTGTGTCTCTCTCTGTCAAATAAATAAATAAAATCTTTAAAAAAAAAAATAAAAAAAAATAGGAAAGACAGTGGTATGCATAGACTAAGGTTGTGAGGGTACACGTGCATGTATTGCTAAATTTTCACTTAGTATGTTTATATTTGTATTTTATTTTATATTTACAGTTTGAACAGTTACATAATTTGGTTCATACACTTTCTGCGTGCTTTTTCCCTTGAAAATATTCTTAAAGATTTTTCCATATTAGGATATACAGAGCTACTTGCTGACTGTTTAGTATTCTCGATGAAACCTTTAAGCTGCTTCCAAGCTTATTTTTGTTTTGTGTTTTGTTTTGCTTTGTTTTTTGACTCTAGCAAGTATATTTATAGCAATGCAACTGGTAGATCGAAATATGAGCAATTTGTATCTTAATAAACACTGGCAAGTCGCAATCCAGAATGACAGGAGCAGCCTATCTACACTCTCCCAAAGTGTAAGCGTGCCTTTCCCTGCACCATTTCCCCAGGATGAACAGCACTTTGCATGATCTGGCACTTTAATGTTTGCCTTCCTAATGAAGCAATGTGGCATCTCAATGTTTATGAGATTTTCCTTAACTAAGAGATGTGTTGAGCACATTTTAACATGATTCATGTCCATTTTCTTTTAAATTACTTGTTCAGATTCTTTATTGGCATTTTTATTACTTTTTCTTACTGATTTATATGAGCTTTGAAGACTTAAAGATTAAGGAAATTAGCCTTTCAAGTGTCATTCGTGCTGCAGATATGTTCCCCGGATTTGTTTGCCTCACTGTGTTTTAGCTGTTCTGTGTCAAATATAAATCTGAAATTTTTATTTAGCTGTATGTGTCTTCTTTTCTTTTACAGCTTCAGATTCTCTATCCTACTCAGAAAGGCTCTGCCTCTTCCAACGTTAAAAACAAACACATTGAATCGTGGATCACTACATCAAAAACTAATGATGTAATGTATGGTGACTAACATAACATAATGAAATTAAATTAAAAAAAAAAAGAAATGACTACTGATACCCAATTAAGGCCTACATCTTCAACTTTCACCTGCGCATGGATGGTATTGACAGTTACCACTTCCTGAGGGCTCAGGAAATAAATAAAAAAATAAAAAATAAAAATAAAAACCAAACCAAAAAAAAAAACCACATTCAAGCTTTCAGACTATCTTTGCTTTGTTTATGCACTAATGTGCCAGTGGTATCACCTTGAGTGGAATAAAATATAAGAATAGTGAATGGGAATGTTAAGACTAGCTATTAAAATGCAAGTGACATAATTGACATTAGGTAAATTGATTTTTAACATGCACACCAAAACAATTCAATGGGAGACCAATACTATTTTCAACAAGTGGCACTGGGATAACAGGATATCCACATGCAAAAAGTGAAGGTGGACCCCTAACTCACACCATATGAAAAATCAACTAAAAATGGATCATAGACATACATATAATAACTAAAACTATAAAACTTCTACAAAAAAACATAAGAGTGAATCTCTGTGCCTTGGGGTTAGGCAACAGTTTTTTAGCTATGACACCAAAAGCACAAGTGACAAAAAGAATAACACAAGTGACAAAAAAGATAAATGGGAATTCATAAAAATTAGAAATTTTTGTGTTTTGAAGAACATCATCATAAAAGTGATCATATACCCCACAAAATAAGAGAAATTACTTGCAAATCATACATTGATAAGAGACCTGTAACTATAAGATACTACCTCATACCCACTAGAATGGCGAAAATAAAAAATACAGACCAAACACCAGCCCACAAAAGCATTGACAGGCAAAATGAAAAATAAAAAGTCTTGGCAAGGATGTGGAGAAACTGGAACATTCAGTCACTGTTGGCAGAATTGTTAAATGGTACAGCCACTTTGCAAAAGAGTTTGGCAGTTCCTCAAAATACTAGACATAAAGTTACCATATGACCCAGCAAACCCACTCCTAGATACATACCCAAGGCAAATGGAAACATGTGTCCACACAGAAACATGTATGTGAACGTTCAGACTAGCATTGATCATAAGAGCCAAATGTCCATCAACTCACAAACATATAAACAAAACATGATATATTCAACAATGGAATATTACATGGCAGTAAAAAAAAGAATGAACTACAGTTCATGTTACAATATGGGTGAACCTTGACAACATCATGATTCATAAAAAGGGCCAGTCATGAAAGGCCACACATTGTATGATTTTGTTTATTTGAAATGTCCAGAAGAGGCAAATTCATGGAAAGAGAGAGAAAATTAGAGGTTGCTTAGGACTGGGGAGCTCAGGACGTGGGGTAATGGGAAATGAGCGCTCATGAGTACAGGTTTTCTTTGGGGGGGTGATAAGATTGCTCTAGAATTAGCAGTCATGGTTGCGCAACACTGTGAATACAGTAAAATCAACTGAATAGTATATTTTACATGGGTGGATTTTATGGTGTATAAATTATCACTCAATAAAGTTCCTTTTTTAAAACTTTATTTTTAAAAAACAGGCAATGTGGTGCTAGCCTTTCAACATTTTGTACTTTGGAAATGTTTGAAAATAAAAATGCAAAGGAATGGTGATAGGAAAGGAAAATGAGTGAGAAGAGGTGAATGGATACAGAGAGAAAACTCAGAGAAAAACTCAGGAAAAAAACATCTTTTCTTCCCTCTGCATGTACCAGTCCGTGGATAAAATGCTCCAGCATCCAGGAGAAATATCAGGTTTGAGAGCAGGACTGGAGTGAAGTCTATTACTGGAGGATGAGGGTGGACCAGTGAGTAAAGCTTACACAGATGTCTAACGTGCCCCCCACGCTTTCCTGCTTGGGGAGCCCATGTCCAAGTCGCTCGACCACGCTGAGCATGTGTGTCCTTCTCTTTGAGGGACATAACATCTATCTTCACAAGTACAAAGCTCAAAGACTTGAAAAATCTTAAGACATCACAAAATACGAATATAATTACTATAAAATTGATTTTCCTTAGTTGATGTGGCATGGGGGAAGCTTTCTTACTAGACTTCTTACTTCTTAATATGAATGTAAATATACCCAGAGCAGAATAAGAAATGAATATCCATTTTCCAAGTAAAACTTGATATAATTCAATCTAGTGGACCGAATTTCCAGTCCAACCTTGGTAATCCTCAACCAGTTATAAGCATTATCTGGGCCACCTTTTCCTTGCCTGTCAAGAATGAAGTACTAGAGTCGGGTCTTCTTCAGTGCCTTCCAATTCCACAGTTCAAAGAAATCAGAATGCCCTTTAGAAGTCAGAGCCAGAACAAACTCATAATAACTAAAGAAAATATAAAGTCCTTGTTTCTCTGGAAGTGCATGGCTGATCCGCAATAGGAAAAAGTAAACTTTTACAGAAAACAAATGCACCTATTTTACTGTAATACTTGGAATAATTTACTCTTTCATCTTTGCTCATCATGTTCATTTCAACTGGACGTTAGTTTCAGTAACATCATAAATATATGCCAGGAAAGTGAGCAAGACAGCAAATCCAAGGAGAAAACTTACATCAACACTGAGCCGACCCCAGAGGCTGGTACATTCTGAGCGTGTCCTTAACCTCCCTTCACTTTTCTCAAACTTTTTTTCTTTTGACCCTTCGACCAGCTTCTGATCTCAGGTGGTCCCCCTAGACGCCACTCCTCGCTAGATTTGTGAGCTGTCACCAACACTCGGTTCCTGATGTTGGCTTGTCCCTGGTTCTCTTGGTGTCCTTCCTCTCATCTGTCCCCAGCTGGGGCCACACCTGCAGGTTCAGACTTCTCAGTCTCGCTGTGCTGAGCACCAGCTACGATGCTCATTTTGTTTTACCTCGCAGACTCTCTTCTCTCTGAGCACAGAGCAACTCAGGTGTGCACGGCTGTTAGACTAGGAAAGTTTCAGGGTCACATGAGCTGGGACGTCGACTGAATAAATCTGACCTCTACCATGCCTGTCTCTGTGACCATGGTGGCAAAAGAAATACCCACCCAAAAAAAGCCCTAAAAGCAAAACAAACATTTTATAAAGCCTCCAGAGGGAGATTCATATGATAGAGCATACAAAATACCTGCAGAAGTTACTCTGGACCTTTTATCTTCGCAGTCTTCTTTGAGGGAATTGGGACAGGAGCTGGGGGCCACATACAGAGACCATCTTTGCCCTTCTAGGCTGATAAACTCTGTGGGCCTCCACAAAGAGAAGTGTTTCTTCCATAAAGGGAAGGAATGACAAGGTATCTCCATCCCCCCACCCCCGCCTCTGTCTTCTGGGGGCTGTCAGCCATTGGCTGTCCTATTTCTCCTTTCTCACCACAAACAGAGCAAATGCAAGGGTGTCCCCATGCACCGAAGACCTGGGCAGGACAGTGTTTGCCACCCACGGGCCACCCTGCGCTGGCCCTGTGAGTTCCAGGAATCAGGCTGCCAAGGAAACTCTGCTTGTAACCAACTGGAGGCCAGTGACGGGGCGGGGGCTCTGATTCTGAGGGTCCCCCAGCTGGGGTCAGCCATCTCTTTGGCCTGCGTTCCTTCTGGTTGCCCAGTACTCAGAGGGCAGCTCTGTATCATGGCTTGCTCTCCAGGAAAGGCCATTCTTTCTCTTCCCTCCCTCTAATCAGCTCCTCTGGCTAGGACAGCCAGGGCCGCCTGGGTCTCTGGGGAAATCGGTCTCTGCAGGAAGGCTTGGCTCTCGGTCAGTCCAGCACTAAGCTGACCCAGGCTTTTCAGATTCTCCAACCTTCCCCCCAGGGACCTGCTGGGGGACCTCCTGGGAAAGCTTTTACTGAAACACAGATAGAGAAAGACCTTCTCCCCCTCCTGCCCGCACGCAGCCGTGAAACACCCAGGCACGCTGGCTGCAGTCAGCACATTTGTCCACAATGCCCAGAGGGTGCGGAGAGTGCATCACACACTCAGAGGCCCTGGTGGCCTTGCTCCGTAGACCGTCACCAAAGCCAGGTTCTCCAGATGCTTCCACAACCTCTGCTGCTTCTCCATCCATGCAGTTCGCCGTCCCTGCAGCTCTCCACTGCGCCTCCTACCAGTGGCATGAGTTCTGCTCATCCGTGCCTGGCGGTGTCCCTCCACGTGTCCCCAGCAGCAGTGAGCCCAGAGCTCCAGCTCCCGCGGGCCCCCCTCCCGGCTGGCACAGCAGGGCAAGCTTTCACCTGGTCCGTGTTCATGGACCAGTGATCCCCTCCCTTTCCAGAGGGCATTCAGCTTTGTTAAGAAAGTGGGCATCCATCAGGCTTGTAGTTTTGCCAGATTTCTTTGGTTTTCGTATGCGAGTGAATTAGCATGATGCTATATAAACCGGCTCCTCTTCTGAAATGTTCGGTCCTGAGCAGAGAACTACCTGATTATCATTATTACCTTCATAAAACAAAACAAAGCCAAAAAAAAAAACTTTTGTTTTCTATCTCATCCACTCTTTGGGGCGGGATTTCAGAGCTGTCACGGCTCACTGTTGAGTCAGTCCCCACCCCCTAGCACCCTAGGGCCAGCAGAATTGTTGAAGGTGCGTTCTTGACTTAACTCTATGGTGATAATTTAATAAGCAACATCACTCAATATGAGTTAAAAATCCAAAATAATCACTCCCCAAACAAAGCTAGAATCCACACTGCAAGTAGTACCACAAGGTGCCACATGGTAGCTCAGAAGCCCCCCCTTAATAGCACACATGACGCCCCAGCATCGTGTCCCAGGCTTCACAGTGCTGCCCATCTTCACCTCTCAACAACCCTGTTAAGTGGACACTACGACTACCATATTACCTGGATGAAAGAACAGAGGCACAGAGAGGTTCCATGTTGCCCAAGATCACACAGCTCTACACCACTCTACCACGTTGCCTTGAATTCAAAAGACATACCTGATCCCAAAGAGGAAGAGAAAAAGCTTTTTTTTTTTTTTTTTAATAGAGAAAAAGCTTTGGAAAGCATTTTAATATCCAGTGGATTTTTCTCAAAAGTGCCAAAGGGGGGAATTACATTATGAGACACGTGGAAAACCTTCTTAAAATCTTTGCTATCCCCACATTAGTTGTCGATCCCCCCCCCCAAATCTCACTTCTCTGATGCATTTCTAAATTTTCTCTAAAATTTATAGACCACCTAGATCTCCAATCTTTTTCCTTTTATGAAAAATTTAGACCATTTGGTTTCTTTCAGTTCTCCTCTTTGCTCATTATCCTGGTCATCAAAACAAAGCCACCAAAGGCAGATCGGGCTGAGCAAAAGGATCCGAAGGCTGTTTTATATCTTGGTCACATTTATGTTTATTGATCTGGTTTAAGTCAGAACCTCAAACACTTCCCCCTGGAATTTTCCCATTCTTCTCTCCAACACACAAGATATGCCCTTTATCTTGCCTCTCACACCACCAGCCAGATGACAATGCCTATGAGCCACATTTCCCAGCTTCCTCAGCGCTCCTTCCCCACCTTGCAAGACTGCTCCTTTGTCTCTCCCTAGGCCATGTGATATAACATCTTATTTAAGTTCTACCACCAAGCCTACACCTCTGCTTCTTTGTCAATGAGTATGTCTTCCTTTTTAAATCATTATTAATAGATCATACCCAGATTATTGATAGAACTCACAGAATCAATAGAGCCATTGACTTACACTGGCTGGGTAGCCTCTTCTGTTTGCACTGTGATTTTGTATTTAAAACCAAGGCTGCAAAGTTCCCATGTGGACATGTTACCTGTCTAACCACTGCTACACCCAGATGCCAGGATGTGCTGTCTCCTCCAACCAGGGGAGAAGTTCTCACATATGAACCAAGAAGTGCCAGGGCTGGGCTGGCGAGTACCCTCAGTCCAATGAGCATGGGTCAGCTGATCTGCCCCTGATGCAAGCAAGCCATCACATGCCGGGGTGAGGTGGAGGGGCAAAGCGAGGACGGCTGGATTTCAGCATTGGAATACTTGCTAAAAGTATTAGCCATTAAAGGTCATCCTCTGTGCACTCACAGCCAGTGAAGAGGGTTTTCAGGAAAAAGAGAGTGCAACAAATTAAAAGATGAGAGTGCCCATGATTTATCACCTCGTTAGCAGATGAATCTCAACCTAGAGAGGTGCACACCTTCCTAGGAGGACAAGTAGGACTCTGCAGAGAGACAGATAGCATTTGAAGAACGGTATTTAGTATTTAATACAAATGTGTACATTGCAAAACTAAAAATGCATGTATTTAAGCTACAGAAGCCATCAAGTAAAGCTGGGCAGAGGAAGGTGGAGTGAAAAGGGTAAGAACAGGGTTGCCTGGGTGGCTCAGTCGGTTAAGCGTGTGACTCTTGATTTCAGCTCAGGACATGATCTCAGGGTGGTGCCATTGAGCCCCATGTGAGGCTCTGTGCTGAACTGGGAGTCTGCTTGAGATTCTCTCTCCCTCTGCCCCTCCCACCCCCTTAAAAAAAAAAAAGAAAAAAGAAAAGGGTGGAAATAACAATCTGTTGTGGCAGACATTGGGCCAGGAGCATCGTGCATGCTATCTCATGCATTCCCCACTGCAAACACAGAAGGGAAACTGACTCCCTTCCCACTCTGAAAAAGTTTGAATGCATGATCCTTACAGAGTTGTTCTGAGAATTAAATGAGTTCATACATAGAAGCACTTAGAACAGTGCCTAGCACATAGTAATCACAACATCATGACTATACATTATTATCCTAATTATACTAATTATATATTATTAGGTTATATATATACACTTTATATATATTAGGTTATATATATACAGATAATATGTGTACATATAATACATATACATATATAGCATACATATATAAGATGTATGTTATATGTCCTATATAATCATAATACACATATAATTAACATATATATGCACACGCACGCACACACATATATAGGTTATTAACCTAATTATGCTAATTGTGTCACCTCCTGCTCTACTTTTTACAGATGGAAAGGATTTAAGCCATGCCGCCTCAAAGGTTTAAAGGTTTGAACCTTGAGGTTTGAACCCATATCTTCAGAATCCAAATTCTAATCAATGCCACAGACTTTCTCTTGCCTTTCCCAAAAACATTCTAAATGCATGCTTTAACTTCAATTAGCAACCATGTCCTGCTATCAAAGACATCGTTTGAAAGAGGAGAAAGTTCTCGGTGTGAAGCTGGAGAACCTGTGTTCCCCGGAGAAACGCATGCTGAGCTTAGGTGTCTGTCAGGGACTCAGACAGGTGCCTGAAGTTCAGACAACAAGTCAAGGCTGGAGATAGAGAATGAGGAGTTACTCATTTAGGGATAGACAGTTACGGAAGCCCCCAGGAATGAATGAAATGGACCAGGAAGAATGGGTGGAGTTGAAAGAGAAGAAGGCTAGAAGCACAGGAAAGAACACAGGGCAGGATAAGGGACCTGCCCGTGGAAAATAAAGGTTCGGAAAATGCCCGATGCGCCTTGATGTTGTCGGCTCCAGGGCGCTGAGGCAGAGCGGAGGAGCACCCGTGTTCTCCGTGTAATTGCTTCTCACACCTTCTGCATAATTCAGATTTGCTCTGAGATAAGCTATCTAGGACTTTCCATTTCTCTGCTGGCTGAGATCCAGCTTGGATTTGGCATTTCCCAAGGTGTTAACAACCATGTCTGTATTTTGGTTCTGTACTTATTAGGAGTTCTCTGAAAATAGCCTCTAGCAACTTCTGCTCTGTCTTTCTGAATGTGATGCTGAAAACTCCTGCAGCTGAATATAATTTTCAACACTTGGCTTCTCCTGGGAAGAATCAGGGTGGGGATTCACATTGGTGTCTTCAAGACCTAGAGCGCAGCATCCTCTTGTTTTATGGAAATCACACCCACTGCGGAGCCGTGCAGGCTGGTGCTTGGCTGCTGCAGGTAGCAGACTTCTGTACCTTAAAACTTTAATACTGGCCCTTCTTCTCAAGCAAAGATTCAGGCCAGGTAACCAGCCATAAAAGAAAGTGGAGAGAGAAAGAGATGACTAACGCTGAACATACATTCAAATGCTTCCAGAAAGTCTCTAGGAAAGAGTGCATTGAGAAAAACCAAACTAAAGAGGGGAGAAAATCATCCAGGAGGAATGACCAGGATGTGATGACTGAATGAAATGGTAGGAGAGAAGGGTTATAAATTCACTTCTCCTTTGATCAGACAAACGTTTTCCATGTGTACTAGGACCCAGACACTGGACATTTTCTTTAAGAGTCACGATGCTGGAAGAAAGTTTCTTAGCACCACTGTCCAGATAAAGGAACGTGCTGTTTAGAGAAATTGAGTAGCTCCATCTGGGTCACACAGCTAGAAATTAATATAGTCAGGATTCTAACTCGGGTCTTCCTGCCTCTAAGACCCATTCTTGGCCGAGGGAGCTTCATTAAACTGCACAGAGACACAGGGTCCCACATCTTACTCATATCTTCTAGGAAGAGGCGTGTGCACATATTTGCAAGAGACTGAAAGACCATCCTAGGGTCAGAGCAAAGAGACCACAGGGTCAAAACGTAAAGATGTGTGAGTAGCCTATTAGACTCCAGGAGCAAAGAGGGCTGGCAGGTTGCTCATCAGCCCCTGAAGGAGCAGAACGAGCAACGAGGACTCTCCAGAATATGGAAATGCCGTGCCGAGGAAGCAGAGGGATGGGAGTGTTTGAGAAAAGACGAGGAGCCTGCTGAGTGGAAGCTGAGTTAGCTGTGCAGTGAAATGACAAGTTAGGCTACAAATAGGTTAGACTCAAACACAGAGCCGTGAATGCCACGTGAAAGGCGTGGGTGTTATTTTGTAGGAGCCAGAGGGACAGAGAACCATGAAACATTGGCGGCGAGGGAGGTGACCTGCTTTATTCTCATTCTGCGGCAGTTAGAAGACCCCACGCTGAGGGCAGAGGGCAGAGGGCAGCAAGTCCTATGTGGAGGCTGTGGGGATGTGCTTGGTGACCCTGGTTTGCGGTGGCTGGTGGCCTGTGACAGTAGAGGAGGAAGGAAGAGGGACAGATATGGGAGATATTTTAAGGAGAGAGCAGAAGTAACGAGATGTGCTGACTAAAATGAGTGATGGTTAATCTTATGTACCCTCTGACTGGGCCATTGGGTGCTCAGATATATGGTCAAACACAATTCAAGGTGCTCCTGTGAGGGTGTTTTGGGTGTGATTAACTTTTAGTGGGTAGACTGAGTAAAGGACATTGTCCTCCCTAGTGTGGGTGGGCCTTATGCAATCAGTTGAAGGTCTGAGTAGAACAAAAAGGCTGATGGTCCTGAGTAAGAGAGAATTCTTTCAGCCTGACCACCTTTGAACTGGAGTTTTGGCCTTTTCCTGACTTTGGACTCAAACTGAAACACTGGTTTTTCCTGGGGCTCAAGACCCCCGATTGACTCACCCTGAAGATCTTGGGATTTCTCAGCCTCCATAATGGCATGAGTCAATTCCTTGTAATAAATCTCTTGCTGTATCTACACTTCCTGCTCTATAGGTTCTGTTCCTCTGAAGAACCTAATACCAGATTACATCAGAATTCCAGCCTCAGTGAATGGAACTGGTGTAGTCCCAGAGACCAGGGCAGATGGATTCAGCTCAGACATGAGATTTGAGGTGGGGAAGAGCTAGGAGACAGTTGGATGTGCGAGTCACACCCAAGGAGTGAGATCAGGGATGAGTACAGAGGTGTGAGGGTCCCCAGAAGGTGTGTGATAGTTGAGGGCATGGGCTGGATCACCCAGGAAGAAGGTCAAGGACTGAGCATCCTGCTCAGGCTGGAAGCCAATGACACTTGCCTAAGTGCACAAGACCATTCTCTATTTCTGTCTCTGGGAAGGGGGGTGAAAATTCCTAAGTCACCTTTCAGAGAGAAATTCTATGAGATGGCCCCATCGCTGCTCTCTCATGTGGAGCCCTGACCATTGCTCAGGATCTACACAGCCCTTTGAGGCAGTCTCTCTCTCTCTCTCTCTCTCTCTCTCTCTCACTTCATTTTGCACTCCCTCAATATGCTACCACCTCAGTTCACCATCCCTGCCATTCCAGAACATAATTCACCAGTCCATCCCTAATGGATCTATTTCCTGCTACCCTGGAGGACTTCTCTGTTTGGGTCCATTCCATGGGGAATCCATCAGACAGGACCCAGTGGAATTTGGGGAAATCAGCACTCAACGAGATCTCCTTGCCCACAACGACTTAGGGGAAAGTGAAGTGTTCCCAAGATCCTGAATACAGCTCTTTGCAATAGAGATAAATTTTTATTTTATTTTACTTTATCTTGAGATAGATTTTTTTAAATTTGTGTGTAGATAAGCAAGGTCACCTCATTTTAGCCATTCATCCACCCATCCATTCATTCAACAGACACCCATCAAGTGCCCATGTTCTGCCAAGTGTCTGCTGGGTGGTACCCACAGCATTGATTCATATAGCAAGAATCACATAGGGTCAGTAATGCCCAACCTCAGGGCTGTTGTCCAGATCAAAATAATATTAGTAGAGCTCTTAGCAAAGTGCCTGGCCGGCGTAGGTATCCCTTAAATTCCCCTATCTCTCCCTTCCTGCCCCCATGTCCCACATCGATTGGTAAATTTGCCTTTAGTGCTGACTGTTTTTGATACAGCAGGTTCTTCTTGCTCTGATTCTGTCTGCCCGCGTTCTTGTGTAAGGTGGGCCACCGTCCAGTTTTACTTTCAGCTGGGAAAGACTTCTGCTCCCTGCCACTAAGTGCCATCAAGGATAAGCAGGAGCAGGTAGAAGCACACCTTCAGGGCCCCTGTGGGGGCTTCCTGAGCACCCCAAAGCCCTGTGATCCGCAGGAGGATGCCGACACAGGCCCCGCGGGTGAGAGCGCGCAGGGCCGCACATATTATGTGCACAGCCCAATAGCTGAATGTCCTTCCCACTAGAAAAAAAACGTGGCTCCAGGTAACCACCCGGTCCGTGCCTCTGGTTCAGGGATCTTCCCGCTGCGCTGCATTTTAGCCTCCGATGAATTAAAGCTATTGGAGGCCAGCGGACAGTTTCTTTTCTTTGATAAATGACCACGAGCGTGAATAATATTCAGGCTCACCCACCTCGAAGGCAGCTGTTCTTAGGATTAATTGGAAGGTTGGCCTGCTTAAGCCTCCCATATTTCTTTGGTAAGGAAAAAAAAAAAAAAAAATCACAAAATCATGTGACCTTCATATTCGGTTCATGACTAGAAACAAATCTTCCCCAGCTGCTGTTTCCAAGAATACTTGCGAGGAAATGAAGCAGCGGCCGTGTTTACAGGGCACTAAATTGTGTGATTAACAAAATGTGGTGGGACAGACAGAGAGGGAAGTGTAGATGCCAACGTGGGTGTGCGGCCAGAATTCTGCACGTGGCCACTCCGCTTCTCTTCCCCAGACCCACCCAGAGCATCGCCTCGGAGCCAGCAACTGGGGAGACCATCCCGGAGGGAGGACAAGCCTGGGATAAAGGTCTGCAAAGTGAGGGGGGAAGTAGCGAGGAGCCACAGAGACTCAGGAAGTCCAAACCACTGAGTCCATTCCCCTTTTCAGAGACAGGGAAACTGAGGCACAGAAGGGCAGCTACTTTCCCAAGATTATACATTGTTTAAAGTGATAATTCACCCACATTTGTGGTCAATTACAAACTGACCCAGAGTCACTCCCCCTTCTCTGTTCCCTTTTCTAGCACCTTCTCCCAGACACTTGGAACACAGACACACGTGTACACGCACACACACAGTAAAAATGTAATGAATGTATTTAAGGAAAGATATACAGAACTTGAATTGAATCACAATGGCACACAGATTGGTCAACACGGAGCCTTGCATGACCTTGCATCATCTGTGCTTATTTGTTAAGAAACATAAAGAACTTTGGGCCACCTGGGTAGCTCAGTAGGTTAAGCATCAAACTCTTGATTTCGACTCAGGTCAAGATCTCAGGGTGGTGAGATGGAGCCCCAAGTGGGGCTCTGTGCTGGGCGTGGAGCCTGCTCGAAGATTCTCTCTCTCTCCCTGTCTCTCTGGCCTTCCCCTGCTCATGTTCTCTCTCTAAAAATAAAAATAAATAAATAAAAAATAAAGAACTTCCATGACCCTACCACCTAAGCCCAGAACTAGACACTTCTATTAATTAACATTTATCTTGTGTTCCTCCCATATACCATCTTCCTATTACCCCTCCCCCACCAGAGGTAACCGATTTCCTGAATTTTGTGTCCGTTCTATTGCATTTATGTATATGCATAACAATGTGTCATTAGTTTTCGTAATTTGAAATGCCACAGAATTATCGTACTCATGTTTCAAATTTATTTCTTTCATTCACAATCATGTTATTATTTATCCAGAGTGTTTGTCATTGAAGTTTGTTTTCACTATTACATAATATCCTCTTGTGTGACTATCCCATCATTCATTAATCCGTTCTCCTGTTAATAGGCATATGGGTTATTTGAATTGTTTTATTAGAGAGAGTGCCCCTGTGAATGTTCTTCCACACACCTCCTGGTTCCCACGTGCGCCAGGTACAGCATGGTGTAACTTTCCCTTCGTATGTACCTAGGAGGGAATTGCTGGGTGCTAATGCATGTGAATGTTGGAACTTATAAAAGAATCACAAATTGCTTTTCAAAATGACTATAGTGGTTTCCATTTCTACAGCAAAGTAGCAGAACACCACTGACCCATATTCCTTCCAAAACATGGAAATGTCACACTTCTTCAATGTTGCCAGTCCAAATGGATACAAAAAGGATCTCACTGTGATCCTGATTTCCATTTCCATATGTTTATTCATCATATGTGTCTCCTCTCCCGTGAAAGGCCTGTTTGTGCATTTGTCCACAGTTATTACGTAGATTTTTTGTATCGATCTGAGGAGTTCTCAATACTAGCATTTTGTCAGTTACTGTTACCCTTATGACTTCCTAGTTTGTAGCTTATCTTTTCACCTTCTTTATGGTGTCTTTAAAAGGGACAGAACTTCTTAACTTGAAGGTCGTGTAATTTTATCAGCCTTTAATTTCATTTTGTTATATGGGATTTATAAACCACGGCCGATCCTGCATCACGGTTTTAAGTTTACATTTCTCATCTTATTTTTAATCTCATAAACCTGGAGAGCAAGGTTTGAACATCATCCTCATTTCACAGATGAGGAATCTCAGTCTTGGGGGTAAGTGATTTGCCTGGGGTCGCAAAGCCTGCAGACAGCCACGTGAAGACCAGAGCTCAGGTCTTCGGATCAGCAATCCATGTCTGGTTCCACAGTCCCACACTGCCTCTCTTTGCTATGCTGGGAATTTATCCATTCATCCTCACAAAAATACTTATTTTAGGGTCTCCTGTGCATCATCCATAGTGCTAAGTTCCTAGGATAGAGAAATAGAATGTCATCTCTACCCTTGAAAAGCTTCTATCAGAAGGACGGTGCCTAGAAAAGGCACTTGATGATACAACTGAGCTCGGACTTAAAGGAGAAGTAGACGTTATTCGAAGTGTGGAGAGATTTAGGAGTAGGAGAGTTCTAGGCAGGGGAAACAGCATGAGTGGAGGTACAGCGGCAGGCCAGAGCATGAGGAGCTGGGAACAGCAGGATGCCCATGTGAGGCAGGGTGGGGGTCATGGGAACCGAGGCTGGACCCACAGACAATGGTCAGATTGTGAAAGGGTGTGCATCACGCTTACGGACAAGGACTTTATCCTGTAAGTAATGCATCTTTGACTTTGAAGCTCTGAGATCTGACCTGCAGGGCCACCCTACCCCCGCAATATTCCTTCTGAGACTTCCTTCTTGGAGATTTCTACCTGACAGACAGGGCATCCCTTTCCCTGGTCCTCTGGGTCCAAGGGCTTCTCCTTGGTGAAACACTCTGAGACTTGGTAAGCAAAGTATCATTCTCACTTATCAAGAAATTCATAGAATTCCATCCTTTCTACCCTATTACCATCATCATCATCAGCCATCTGGTGAACACTTTCCAAGAAGGTAACCTCAGATCTCAGCCCATGGAGCACACAGCAAGGTGGGAAGCTCACAGGCTGGGGTTTGATTCCCAGCGCTGCCACGAACCAGGTGACCAAGGGTAAGTTTCTTCATCTCTCTGAGACCACTTTTGTTGACAGTCGTGGAGATACTGAACATGTCTAAAGCAAAGGAAACATCCAACAGATGTCAGTTGACTCTTCACCATAACATAAGTCCTAGATCGTACCCTGAAGGACATGTAATCTAGACAGAGCAGAAATCCCCTATTGAAACCAAATCCAGAGACACTGAGTGTGGACGCTAAAGGAGAACTCCTGCATGAGGAAAGATGACTGCCCCAGCAGCCTGGACTCTGAACCCCGAGTGACATCACCCTCGGGGTCTTTGGCCCTTACATTCCAATGGCCCCATGCGGGCTCCTGGAAATCCCAAACAGGCAGGGTCACTTGGCCCTATAACAAGGAGGAAAAAGGGTCAGAACAAACAGTTCTCATCTTTCAGAATCCTCCTTCACCAAAGAGTTGTCCAGTCTTCCGGTAATGACAGCAAGAATCACAATAAAAATAGATCTAATGTGGAGGAAGCTGGCAGGTTTCAGAGGCCTTCAATTGGACATAGAGATACCCGAACACTCTGAATGACCTAAAACTGCACTTTCTCTGACAATCACTTGAATCAGCTTGGAAGAACCTTTAGGCTGAAGTTAATGAGTCATGGAGAAGAGTTCTAATAAAGAACAGACAGAAACTTCTGTTTCAAACCCACACATACACGTTTGCAAGTGGGTATCTCTGAAATTTGGAGAAAGCAGAAATCAGGACAGGTAGTGTCTAGATGTGGAAAGTGCCCAACTGAGCAAAAGTAGAAGACTATGCAAAACACACTTGTTCTCTTGCACATATGGGATGGTTGCAAAAATTTACCATTTCCTAAGCCATAAACTACGATTCAACATATTCCAAATGAATTTATTTTGAACATTGGGTGGAAGAGTTCCCACAGAGCAGTTTTCCATCTGCTTCTGATATGCACCCCCCAAAAGTTTTAAAGGACAGAACCCAGTTCTGTGTTATTTTTTTTTTCTAGCTTGGGATTCCCATAACAGGCAGGTGCTAAGCATTTGGCTGCCACATGTGAGCATGCCATGGGGTTTCTCCCAAAAAAACTCCTCTATCCCCAACTCAGAACCCTCCTGGAAGAGACAAGCCTCCTAGCATCTTCCCTGGAGCACAATTTATCTTATTCAAGACCCTCTCATTCTGCTCCTTCTCTCAGTTTAGCCACATTGATGGGAAATCACATAATTTTCTAAATTCACCTTCTTTCTCTATAACATGAGGGCATGGGTCAGAGCTATATCTAGATGTGTCAAATATTTTCTGTCTCCTTCCTTAGACCTGCCTGTCACAGTACATGACCTCACATTTGACAACTTTCCAGGCTTGATTACTTTGCTGCTGGTGAAACCTTCTTGGCTTTTATTAATTTGTTCTTTCATTGCTCATTGAGAGAAAGGGGATATTGCAATCCATCTGCATCCACCACCATGGCCTGAAAGTCCCTGTATCAGAAAAAAATTATTAAGAAGCTTCTCTATCCCCCAGCCTCTCCCAGCCTTGCTGGAGATCAAGAATAATTGAGATCCATCCTCAGGAGTTTTTCAATCTAGTGATTAGTTATAAAAACATGGTCAGGAGCTACAATATAGATAGTAGATATTTATAGATAACAATAGAAATGAAGAATGGTGTCTTAGGGAAAACAATAAACTCTACCCATCCAGATAGTGTCATAGTTACAACCTGCACAGCACCTCATGGATTTCAAAATGCTTTCATGTTCATGATCTTGCCTGAGCTCCACCTAGCCCAGCGCCCTATGGAGAGTAAGAAAAACCAAGTGACTGGCCTGAGGTCAGAGCCAAGGGTCTGGGGAACCTGGAGGTGTGGCAGGGGAGATCTGCAAGGAAATGAGATTATCACACACCTAAAAAGTCACCATGAGCTAAACCACAGAAACCAATATGAGAAAAGACTGATTCATATAAATTTAAACTGGGTGAATTATTAATTCATCAAGTAAAAGTTAACAAAGTGGATTTTTGTTTTTTGGTTTAAGACTAAGCTCTGGTACATTCAGTATGTTTTTCCAATGCCATGAGACAATTATTATACAACATTTTTGGGAGTAAAACTGTTACATAAATTCTGGCTACAGTTGTAGGTTTCAAAACAGGAGAAGGTCTGGAATGTCTCAGTGGCAAAACAGGTCATAGAAGTCCCAGGGGAGGTTCACACTAGCTCAAACACAGTCGTTCTCTTTTTAGTACTGGATCCGATTCTAGACTCCATTGCTAATTAGAGAAATTATTTAGAAGATCCAATGAGATGCCATATAGGCCACTAAAAGGCAGAAATATCTGATGGGTGATTTTTGAGATTCGTGATGATCAGAGATTAGACATGGGAGGATAGACAGAGCAGGTCTTTGGAGTTCAAATTCCAATTTGTCGTCTCTGGAGTGGGATGGACACATTCAGAACTATAAGGAATATTTGGGATACAGACTGCTTGAGACATAGTAGATGCTCAATTTTTAAAAGAATGTATTATTTAAATAAAGGAAAAGATTCGTTTGTGAGGGCTTCCACAAGAAAGGATCGCAGATCGAGTGGTTTGAACAACAGAAATTGATTCTTTCCCAGCACCCAAGCCAAAGATCCTCAACCAAAGTACCAACAGGGCTGGTTTCTGAGGCCTCTCTCCTTGGCTTCCCGATGGCTAAATACAACATGAAGTTTCTCAGAATGAGTGAGTCAACATGAATGAGGAAACAAAAAATGATATAACAGCTTCCTGTTACAAACTGAATTGTGTCCCCCCCAAAAAAATTCACATGCTGAAGCCCTAACCTCCAGTGTGACTATATTTGGGAATAGGGTCTTTACAGAGGTAAGTGAGGTTAAATGAGGTTTTAAGGATGTGACCCTACTGCAATAAAATTGGTGCCCTTTGAAGAAGAAGAGGAAACACTAGGGATACTCACCAGTGAGAAAAGATGGTGTGAGGACACAGAAGAAGGCAGCTGTCTGCAAACCAAGAAGAGACACCTCAGGGGAAACCAGCCCTGCCGACACCTTGATCTTGGACTTCCAGCCTCTAGAACTGAGGAAATAAATTTCTGTTGTCTAAGCCTCCAAGTCTATAGTTTTTTTATTGCAGTGCAGCCTGAGCTGACTTATACACTTCTTTTCTGAGGTGATTTACCAACAAAGGAAACCGAGATTTTTCAACTGTTTCGGGATTTCAAGTTGGGTTCTCTAAGATGTATCAAAAAGTTAAAAATGACAGTAGTCCAACATGTTCATATTTGGATGTGAGTGGGAATATGTGCTTAAAGCCAGAGGGGTTACTTTTTTTCCACAGACACTTATTGAGAGAATTAGTCATGTGCCAGACACCATGCTTTTCACGTATCATGGAATATAATCTTGTCCTTTCCTCATAAGGCCACTAATGTTAGGAATTGACATTCGCATGTTTACATTTGAGGAAAAAAAGAGACTCTGAGACTTCATGTGACTTGCCCGAGGTTGGGGAAGTGGCACATGGCAGAACTGGCCTTCTGAAGCAGGTCACATGGATTCCCGAGGATTCACACATACACAGGACCATGCTCTAGTCTTCATAATAGAAGAATCACAAACCCTTAGCTCCTACAATGTGCCTGGGTCTGTTCTGAGAGATTTATGCATTTAATTTAAATTTACATATCTAATTAATATCTAAAACTCATTTAATCTGCACACAACTCATTGAGGTAGATACTCTTATCATCCCATTCTACAGATGAAAACAACGTGAGATACAGAGGGGCTGAATAACCCAGCATAGGTCCCATCCTGCATTTCATTATATGAATGAACAACAGGTGACAGAGTTGATATCTATCCCCAGCTTTGGGGCAACATGGCCATAATCTGCACATGTTTTGGCTCCAACAGAAGAGAATGAACCCAATGGCCCCTAATCCTTTCCCTTCCTTGGATCTTATTGCTCCAATTTCAACTCATCAACAAAACAGACAAGACTAAATGTTAGGACGTTTTTATCCACAGAGAGATTTTTCTCTAATGCAAAGAAAGCTAAATCCTAATTCACTCCTCTTTTAATACAAAATTTGACCTCAATTAACCAAAACCTTTCTTATTTTGCATTTTTTTTACAGAGATCATCTTTGTAGTTGAGAAACCCACCAATAGCCAAGTATTTCCAGCATCAGAAAGTCCACTGTGATCTGTGGCTTCTGAGAGTCACGGATCACCACTCTGTTGACTTCCCTCTTGCTGAGAGGTCATGGGACCCAAAGAGAGAGGCTCTGTCCCTCCAAACTTCTATTACGTCATCCTGATGGAATGTGGACACCGGGTTTGTAGGGACTTTCTGCTTAAGCCTTGTTTTATTTAAGTTTATATCATTCTTAGAGACTTAAATCTCATCCACAGTTGCTTGGAATCCAGGCTTCAGTTGGATTATGGAAAAGATGCAACAAACTTATCCTTCTCAAAGCTGAACTCGGCGAATGGTTAAAGCCATCCTGCCCCAAGGCTCAAAACAAATCCTTCAGCTCATTACATTTTAAAGATTGCCAGCAGTCAGCAGTCTTTAGATTTATGTAACCTAAGTTACATACAGTAAAAGCATGTGCAGTTATATAACAAATGCTCATGCGAATTGGTTAAAATAGGACAGGTAAATCAGATGTTGAAACCCAGAACACAAAGGCTCCCAACAGCTTTAAATATATGTTGTGTTCATTCATAACAAGGGGATCATTTTTTTCCTGTCCTCTTCAATAATAACAGACATGATTGAGGGTCCAGAAAATGCCAGGCACTTCACCATGGCTTAGCAGCAAGAGCAAAGGCTTTAGAGTGAGGTCAGACTACTTGGTATGTGACATTCAGCACATTTCCCCGCCAGGGTTCACCCATCCATCAAACCAAGCTGGTCCCGCCTACCTGACCAAGTCAATGGGAGAATTCAGTGGAAAACAGTGCCAAGTGTCTGACATACACAGGGGGTTCTCAACAAAGGCGAGCTTCCTAGCCCGCTGCCCTTATCTAATTTTATTTACTCCTCGGGGCAAGCGGGGGGGGGAGTTGGGGGGGAGGTGGTACAATCCCCAATTAACAGGAGAGGAGGCTGGAGCCCCTTGCCAACCTGACAATGTTCTGAAGTGGTGGAGGGACTTTAATGCATCGCTCCTCAGAGGCGTGTCTCTGTTTTACAACACGCAGGTTATCCCATTTGTGGTTTGTGCAGGTCTTTCGACTTCTCTGCTTTTCCTTCTGGCTGCCTGCCATTTGGCACTTTCCCTGCTAATTAGCACCTCGACCACAGTACAGCAGGGGAAATCCAAAAGGGTGAGCCTCGGTTAGTAGCTGAATTGTGTGGTTTAAGAGCTTTGAAGGAAAGATTTAAAAGAAAAAAAAAGTTTGGTAAAGGAAGGGGAATCACGTCTGAGCAGTGACATGAGTAGTTGAAATTTTACTTAGAGTTCAGTCGTCTAATAGCCAGGCCTCCCACTAATAGGTAATTGAGAGTGGATCATTATATTTAAGAAGTTTTCTGATCCTCGGGGATATTAAAGTTCATTTGTATACTGAGGCATTGAGAACGTTGCTCAAAATCATATCAGAATTGCTACTCATCTTAGCCATGACCACCGGACTGCACTACTCTATATTTACGACGACTTTCATTGGCAGAGAGTTTTATGGGCAATAGTGTTCACTCACCGCTGAGCTGGAATGACCTGCATCTTGTACCCAGCAAAGCAGAGGCTGCAGATGAAGAGATTCGATCAGTCACTGGGAATTCTAGGTCGGACTCCCTGGGTCCCACTCGAGCAAATTGATGTGAGCCCAGACCAGGAATCCACTGGGGACTGAGGTAGCTTCTATTTTTGAAACTGGTTTGCAATGGCGATGAGAGAAATCACTCGAGAATCACTTTTCAAAATCCAACTGACTATCTACATTTACTCCCAACTCAATGCAGTCCACTCTTGCTCTTTGCAGTTAAGTTCACAGATCATCTTGACTAACACAGCTAAGTGAATTTGTGGGAGCTGCCGAGCTTGTGAAACCAAATCCTGCAAAGATATGGGGAAGTAGCACTATCCCGTTGGCATTTTGGAATGGGTTTGCCAAACATAACAAAAAGTCTTTAAAGTGCTCATAACCTTTGATGTAATAGTTACACTTCTTAAAGATCATTCTTATGAAACGATGTAAAAATGCAAGTAAGTGCGTTTCTTGCCATATTTACATAGATAATGGACAAAATTGGAAACGGTGAATGTTGCTGTTATGGAACCTGGATGGGATCGCCCGATGGAAGAACCAAGCGGCACCCAGAGATCTTGGAGGATCGGAGGTTTATTTAACGCCGGCGGGCTCAGAGGAGAGTGGTCTCCAAAAGTCTGAGCCCCGAGCACAAAAAAGGGGGCAATTTATACACTTCTACTTCCACATACTGGGCACTTTTGGTGCGTGCGTGAAGCGGGGCAGGGAGAAGAACCCGAACTGGTGCACGTGGGAAGCAGAGCAGAGAGAAGAACCCGGAAGAGCCCCGGGACAATGACTGGAACTCTCTCGCTGGCTCAGTTGGCCATCTTAGGACACAGATTTTCCTTATCATTGCAAACACGGACATTGGTTAAATTCATTTATTCGATAAATATTTATTGTGCACCTACTCAGTGCAAACATTATTCTAGACAGTTCTTCCCTGGTAACAGGAGAGAGGGGAGAGAGCATGGGTACAGATGTCCCAGGGTGGACAAGACTAGTGGACGGAGGAGCTTGGGAGGTGGTTTTCTTCTGGTTGCTGAGGCCATCTGTGATACAGTTCAGCTGTAAAATATTCCACTAAAAACCATGCTCATAACAAATTCCAGTGAAAGGGAAAAAGGCTTAGACTATAATACCATATGAAAAAGCATCACGTGCATGTGTGATCTCAAGTGTTTGGGGATGAAATATCTGCTATCTGCAATTTACCAAGATATGCATAAGAAATAAGATAAATCGATGAAGAGATCGGTAGAGGGATGGGTAGATGTGTGCTAAAGCAAACAGAGCGAAATGGTAATTATAGACTCTAGGTGGTGAGTGTACTGTGGTCTTTGTATAATTCTCTCAACTTTGCTGTACGGTTGAAAATTTTTTATGATACAAAATCAAGAGAAGACACATTTTATGCACATGTCCACAAAAACATGTATATCTACCAAAACGCTCACGGTCATTTCAGTGGTGACAATATGGGTGATTTTTAATTCTGTTTTGTACACTTATATATGCTACCCGCACCATGGGGCCCGGGTCCCATTTCGTGAGACTTTCGTATCCCTGAAGCGGTCACTGCTGGCTTCCGGAGGCTGCCTTGGCCATGCTGTGGGACAAGTCCCTCTGTTTCTTCCCCCGCACCCTTGTTGGGTGGCCTCTGAGTCGGCGGACCCCGCTCTTCCACCCCCCACCACTCGCACTGCTTCTGCCACTCCCTGTGCCCCAGGAGACGCACGACACCCAGCCCTCCCGGTTCTGCCACAAACTGCCGGAGGCGCAGGCTCAGCCTCTGCTCCCCACAGAGCCTCTGCGATCCCAGGGCTCCTATCTCCACTCCAACACCTCCCAGCCCTGGGACCCTCCCTGGGGCTCGCATGTGCCTTACTTCCCTCATCTGCGAAATTGGGAAAACCCTAGTACCTCATTCATAATGTTGTTGTGGGGACAAAATGAGTTGACGTCAAGTATTCAGAATAGTGCCTGGAATGTAACAAGGGCTACAGAAGAGTTTTATTGTTGTCACTATCATTACACCCTATCTACAACTAGCACCCCTAATCCCATATTGCTGCATGCAATAAGATACGGAGCATTAGGGACAATGGAGGAGAAATGGTGTGGACAGAATTGTTTGTAACTTCTGCCCCAAGTCCACACCCACCTGAGCATCCCTTCCCAGGCCAGATCCCAGGGGCCTGGCTTCCAACCTGACCCTATAGAACAATGGCAGGTCACCCACCCCGAAACCATGCCATGCCTCTCCATGCCTCAGAGACTGGGCTAGACTGACCTCTGACCCCCGGGGTTTAAGAATTAATTTGTAAACCATGAGCAAAGCCTGTCTCCTGGTCCTTTCCTGCTCCAAGATTTACATCATCCCAGGATAATTAAGGATGGGAACATTCACTCAGTGGCAAACCCCTCCCCTGCCCACCAGGGAGGGTATGGCTTGGTCTCAAAGCCCTCAAAAGACAAGCATAAAGTAGTCTGATGTGGCTTTTTTTTTCAGTCTCTGCTATGCAGTCTTATCATGGTCATCATGTTAAATATAATTTTCCAAACTTGATGCAATTAATAAGCACCACTTTCACAAGGAAAAGTAGATGATGGTTGAACATACTTGGCGTTGTGAGCAAGATGCTGTTGATTGCTACGGGGTGCCCCAGAAATCAGACCGATGTGTGTTCCAAAGTCCGTGAATGGACATTGGTTAACCTGACTGTGTTTGTCTAACTATTTGTAAGGCTGCACTGGGACGTTCCAATTCCTTCTAGGAAATAGTTGTCAGAAGTCATAGATGTTGTTCTTTCTGAGATGTAAAAACAACAGCAATCTGCTATTTTTATCAATTCCATCTTTTCTGGGCCTATCAGAGTCAATAATTTGAACTGAGGCAAAAATAAGAGATGACTTTTGTATTCAGAGTTTACATGCTCAAAATCCCAACCTTTGCCAAAAAAAAATTTAAAAAATAGAAAAGAACTTGCTGGTTTGCAGTGCAGGAATGTCATTCAAACCCTTAAATCCAAAATAACTTATGCTTTTCCAAGTTCCACTTATTTTTCCAAATAAACAAAGATCTCTTTTTCAACATTGTTTCCACCCGATTTTGAAACATACCTGCGAAATTTCTCAAATAACATATTTTATGTGTTTCCTGGTGTTGGGAAATGCAGGAAAACAATACAGGGAGAAAAAAATTCAAAAATTCATAGATCTGGCTAGTGAGAGAGAATAAATAATGACCTTTTTACCTTCCAGCAGATGTAAAACTCTCCATAATTCTTCAGGTACCAGCTTAATAGCCAACAAAACTGTCTCACTCATTTATTTCTAGAGTGCAATTCACATGTGTGAACAAGGGATTGCATTTATCTTAGTGAATATACAAACAAGTGCATGATTTTACTCAATCAGTGGCATACCTGTCAGTAGAAAAGACATTTTGGAATAAAACAAAAAGCTCGAACTGTGAAAGCTGGAAGGGCCCCTGAGGGCTGTTTCGTCAAAGCCCAGAGAGGTGACAACTCACTCTAGTTCACACAGCAAGATAGTCCCTGTAGCCGAGCATGTCCTGTTTAGGATGCTCTGTCCACATACAAAGCTTCACATCCATTAGATCAACATCTACCAGAGAAGTAGAAACAAGCGAGGTGACCCTGTGACTCTATCTCAAACAGGCCACTGAACTCTTTCTTGGATCTTAGTGGGGTGGCCCCTAGAAACGTTTCTCAATACATAGATCTGGCTGGTGAGAGAGAATAAATAATGACCTTTCTACCTTCCAGCAGATGTAAAACTCTCCATAATTGCATTTTGCCTTTAGACTTTATTTTTAGCAAAAAAAAAAGGTAGGCGCTTGGGACCAAATGTCGACTCTGTGAAACCATTCTTCCAGGGAAATCAACGACTCTCTGGGACCGGAGGAGACCCCAGAGTTTGGCTGTCCATCTTCTTTCCTAGCAGACATCCCCTCTGGTCGGGTGGGCATCCCAGGCATCAGCCACACACACCGTCACTCTGGCACGCTATGCCATTTTCCAAGGCAAACCATTCCATCCATCCCTGGGGCTGCTCTTATTATTAGGAATCTCCCTCCCTCAAAATCCCACCAATTTTTTTTGTTTTTTTTATTTTTTACATTTTTTTTATTATGTTATCAAATCCCACCAATTTTTATCCTCTGGAATTTCGCAGCCAGAGTATGCTCCCTAATCCAGCTCTTTAAATATTGGAAACACTGACAAACTCTTCCTAAGACCTTTGTATCCTAGTTAAATATCCCCAATTCCTCCAGCCACTCTTCATAGGACAGATCTCGGCTAGAATGAGGACGTCTTGACACAGGATCTGTGTGTCTAGTTTGGTGCAGTCACATAAGGAACCTAGGAGAAGCTCAATAAATACTGTCAAACAAATAGATGAATCATTAAATGCTTATGAAACTCTTCTCATTAATCCGTTTATTTGACAAACAGGTAGAGAGCTCTAACGATATTTCTGTACAGGCAACAGGGATGCAAGGTTAATGAAGAAATTGAAAACCACACTCTAGTTAGAGCCCAGACCACACAAATCACATAAGAAATGGCATCTCACTTAAAAAAAAAAAAGTCACAATTCCTCTAATAATGCATTTTACTCTTGAGTTTACTTTTCTGGTAGCCATGGCACATGGTTGGTCTACAGAGAGTGCATAGTCACCTCAGAGCACTGAGACGTTGATTTAAATAGCTACTCTTTGTAGCTAAGAGTAGCTAAGCCCCATGTCTGCCCTGCTGCACTAGTACAATGGACTAATTTTTCATTCTACTTAAATATAGATGCTGGCCTTTCCCACTGCCACATTCATTTCACCCCCGACTTGTGTTCCAGTCACCACCACTAAGTGTATCCTGGCGTCCCCTCGTGAAGAAGGAAGGCAGGAAGGCATAGTGACTCTGCACTGCGCGATCGGGAAATGTGGGAGGAAATAAAAGGTGGAATTTTGGTGAGACCAGATTTCCAGAAGGCACTGTCCTTTCTGACCGTTCTGTGCTACCTTGGAATCTAGTTAAAATAATCATTATTTCTGCTGTGGGGAAGAAAGCCACCGAGGTCTGATGGCTGCATCTGCACATTCCTGGAGCAGCCTCAGTTTCTAATATTCTGTCGGCTCCATGGTCTGCAAGAGTCACCAAAATGTCACAGAAGTCACAGTACTCATTGTCTACGTTTACCACGTCTCTCAGGCTGTCTTCACACTATCCACGTCCCCAGGGTCCTCTGTCAGATCATTCGTCCCAAGTGTCTCCTGCGAAGACTCCAATGATGTTCCACGAAGAATTGCGTGGAATGTCAGTGAGTCCAGAGCCGGAAGTGAGCCAGAAGCCTGGGCGAGCCCCATGCTCTCCAAGAGCTTGCAAGGGAGAATGGGCCAGTCCTCTAGCAGCTTTCCTTCCAAAATATGCCGGCAGCTTCTTATGCCATTTCCACATGTGGGTTTTCTTTGACTTTTAAGAGATAATGGGAGGAGGAGAAGGGAAACAATATTTATCTCTTTTCTATATCACAGTATTTTCTATACGTAAGGATTTTATATACATTTAATGCTTATATTTTTGAAGCAAGCATGATCATCCCTATTTTACAGACAAGAATACTGAGGCTTAATGAATTTTGTCAACCTCTTAGGGGACTCAGGTCTGCTGGGCTCTGAAGCCCATATTCTTTAATATCCTATATACTTGATACCTATGGAAAATCTAAATTTGAAAAAATCTTGGAGGATAGCTCCTCCACAAGGTTAATTTCTCAGATTAATAAACAGAGGCCCAGAGCAGGCTAGCAATGTTGGCAACAGGCTGGAGCTAATCAGAGGCAGAAACACAAGCAGAACCCAGGTCCCCTGAAGCCCAGCCCCATCCCTTTCTCTCCACCTGAGCTCCTCTTCAAGCAGACAACTACCCCTGCAGGAAGGATTGCTTCATGAAGGTTCACCCAGCCCCCATGGCCAAGAGAAAAAAGGTGCTGCTAATTTGTAGGATAATATTTTGAGAGGGCTGCAAAAATGATGTGACTGTAAAGATTCGAACATCATCGACTGGTGTATATAAGAAATGAAGAGAGTACAATTGCCAACGTGACAGATAAAAGTGTCAGAATTAAACGATGCACAGAAAGCAAAGATCCACTAGGTGGGCAAGCTGGGGGCGTCTGTCAGGCAGTCCCTTTCTCTGCATTCGATCAAAATACTCCCTGGACCAGAAAACCAGTATAGAGATTGCCTGATAAAAAGGTTGAATGGACAGTTTCGAGTGGAAAAAACAAGGGAATCCTGAAGAATTGCATCTGATGTGCAATATGTGAACCAGAGGTTAATTTCTTGTTTCTGTTTTAATGATTAATCTCTTCCATATGGCAATTAAGCAATAAAAAAATAGTCCCTTATATAAAACCATAATGGGAAAATATACTTAATGAAAGAACTATCAAAAAATTTGTTCGAGTAGATGCCTGGGTGGCTTAGTCGGTTAAGGTCTGCCTTCGGCTCAGGTCATGATCCCAGGGTCCTGGGATCAAGTCCCACATCAGGCTTCCTGCTCAGCAGGGAGTCTGCTTCTCCCACTCCTTCTGCCCCTCCTCCCTACTCATGCTCTCTCTTTCTTTCTCTCTCTCTCTCAAATAAATAAATAAAAATCTTTTAGAAAAAATTTGTTTGAGCAATGATGTGTAAGTGACAAAAGCAAGTTCCTTAAAAACGGTGGAAATATTTGAACATGGAAAAGTTCCAACAAGCGTTTTCTTTCTCTAACTGAGCAAAGTGAGAGAATCTGGAAGTGATGCTCTATAGACAAGTATGATTTTTACTTAAATGGATTTTCAAAATTTAGTATGCTGATGGAAATGCTTCTGGTAATTAATTAGCAAATAAGAATCGTCCTTGGAGTCAGTCTACTTTTGCAGCAGGGCGTTTGCCTTGAATGTGATCGTTGGTAGTTCAAGTCACTGAATTAGTTTTGTTCCAGATGAGCCAAGCTGCATTTATAATACTCTTCTTTCCAAAAGTAAACCACAATCAAAACTAGGTCACAGATGCTGTTTGAAAATAATGACTAACATCTGCATAGCCCAGTTATGGTTTAAAGAGTAAATTCACATCCATTATCTCATTTGATGCACATGAAAATTTGTGAGGCAGATATTATTGTTCCCCCATCAAGGCTCAGAGTTTGAATGACTTGGCTAAGGACGCACAATGAGTATGTGACAGAATCAGGCTCCTTCCATTCCCCTGCATTCTGCCCATCAAATGTACATCAACTAGAACTATAATGACCCACAAAAGACCTACAAGTTCAAAATCTCCTTGAACCCAATTAACCAGGATCTACAATGGTCTGGTTTTGTTTATTTATGTTTTTTGGGGAGGAAAGGGGAGTTTGGGGGAACCCTTTACTTTCAAGGTAGAAAAAATAACATTCTAGACATATGGAAATTTCTCTATTTTGTGTATAGGCATTCTGATCTCGTACACTCTTCTAGACAGCCTTTGATTGTTCTAATAGGAATCTAAAGTCAAGAGACTCAATCATAGAAAAAAATCAATTTTGTTCAACACAGAGTTCTATTAGTGTGTGAATTTTTAAAGATTTACAATTTTTTCGGAAGGTGAAGAAAGATGTTCTGGTTTACCAGAAAAGTAAATTAACAAGAAATGTTGTTCATGAACTACAGTGTCATCACTACACAGAAATGATGTTTGAGTCAATCGACAAATATTGGCACGATTCTCTTTCACATTTTCACTGCTATTTTTCTTCTTCAAGGCTGATACCTACAGCCAGAAAATGAGATGTCAATTAGGAATTGTCAGTTATTTTTTTCATATGTATGTGTGCTGAAATATTGGAATCTGGGCTTACAAAACTCGGAATTGGAAAAAACAATTCCTCTGTCAAGTGGGATTCTTTAGAGGTTCCTAGGGAGAAGTAGGAAGGGGGAAGAACTTCTTCAAAGGGGACATTCCTTGGTCCTACAATTCTTTTTGGTGGAAGACACTGGTTTTGGATAGCTTGGTTCCAGGTAATGTCGGAGTCCTTAAGTCTACAATAAAGACGAAATGTATTAAGAGGAAACTTTCTTGGAATCCAAAGCAGACTTTTCCTTCCAAGAGTTTCTGCACTTAAAATCACAGTGTAATTTTGTTTACGAGGAAAGAAGAATATTCTGACCAAAATGAAACATATTTGATACATGATCCTCAGAAGCAAATATTTCCTCCAGGCTATTAAGGCAATAGACTTGAGAGAAAGTGATTTTACATGAAAAAAAAAAAAATCAAAGATGAAGGAACATATAATTAAAGTTGGGTCTATACAATATCAACTTTGAAATAACAAAATCAGTCAAATAACCAGGAGTTATCTTCCTAATGCCAACAACATGGTGTGGCTAAAACCACCCCCTCCCCAAAACATCAAACTGATACCAGTAACCATTTTAGTCCGCTAGAACTGCCATAACAAAATACCACAGGCTGAGGGGCTTCAACAACAGAAGTTTATTTTTTCACAGTTCTGGAGGCTGGAAGTCCAAGACCAAGATGTTGGCAAGTTTGGTTTCTCCTGAGGCCTCTCTCCTTGGCTTGCAGATGGCTACCTTCTCTCTGTGTCCTCATGTGGCCGCCCCTCCATCTATGTGTCTGTGCTCTAATCTCTTCTTCTTATGAGGTTGCTAGTCCTATTGGATTAGGCCAACCACACAAGCTCATTTGACCTTACTTTACTGTCATTTTACCTCATCACCTTTGTAAAGGCCTCATCTCCAAATGTAGTCACACTCTGAGGTAACTGGGGGTTAGGACTTCAACATCTGAATTTGGGAAGACACAATGCAGCCCATAACATGTCACCTTCTGCTCCCACAGAATGAACATCCTTTTCACAGGCAAAATACACTCTTCCCAACCCCACAGCCCCAAAGTCTTAACCCACTCCAGCAGCAAATCTAAGCTCACAGTCTCATCAAAATACCATCTACATCAGATGTGGGTGAGAGTCGAGGTATGATGTGTCCTGAGGCAAAATCCTTTTCCTACTGTGAATCTGTGAAACCAGACAAGTTATCTACCTCCAAAACACAGTGGTGGGGCAGGCATAGAACAGACATTACTATTCAAAAGGGAAAAGTCAAGAAGAAGAAAGGAGTGACAGATACCAAGCAAGTCTGAAACCTAGCAGGGCAAATTGCATGAGGTCTTAAGACTAGAGAATAACCCTCTTTGGCTCCAGTCTCTTGTCCTCTGGTCCACCAGAGCGGCAGCCCTGTCCTGGGGCCCTGGGCAGTCATTCTACCTTATAGAATCAAAAAAGCAGCAGCCCCGCCCCCCCACACACACCCATCCACAAGCCTGTGCCCTCTAGGTCTGTGGTGGCGGTGGCAACACTGCTGACCTCTGAACTGCCGTTAGGGCCATTCTTCCGTTTTCTTGAAGGATAACACATGTTCACAGCCAGATAGCCCTACTGACTCATCCTGCAAAATCTCAGAAGCCCAACAGCAAGACTTCATTTGGTCCCGTCTGTGTCTCCTTCAGTCCAAGTTGGCAGCATTTCTGCTGAGACAGCTAATTGGATCCATGAGTCACACCTGTAATCACTTTAGAGCCAAATGATCATCCAGCCACATGCTTGGTGTTCTCTCCAAACCCAGCATTCTCATTTTTGGCAATATGGGTACGCTGAACATTTCCAAATCTTCAAGTTCTGATTCCCTTTGACCTAACAATTGCTTCTTCAATGTGTGCCTCCCCTGTCACCTTTTGCTATAAGCAGCAAGGAAAAACCAGGCAGTAGCTGCCACACTTTGCTTAGGAATCTCCTCGGCTAAATATCCAAGTTAATCACCTACGAGTTCTACCTTCCACAGAACATTGGACCCCGTTCAGCCGAGTTCTTAGTCCCTTTATTACAAGGACCACCTTTCCTCCAATTTCCAATAATATGTTCCTCATGTGAGACCTCATCAGAAGCACCTTTGATATTTTTATGTTCATCAACAGTCTCTTCAAGGTAATCTTGGCTTTTCCTCTCAGTCACCTCAAGAATTCTTCCAGCTCTACCCATTGCCAGTCCTAAGAAGCCACTTGCATAGTTTTAGGTATTTGTTAACAGCCCTCCACTCCATAGTAGCAAAATCTATGTTAGTCAGGGTTCTCCAGAGAAATGGAAGCAACAGGATGTGCATAAATATAGAGATTAAGTTTAAGGAATTGGCTCATATGCAAGCTTGGCAAAATCTGCAGGGTAGGCTGGCCAGCCAGTGACCCCAAAAAAGAGTTGCAGCTTGAGTCTAGAATGTGGTCTGCTGACAGGGCTCCCTCTTCTGAGAAGGAGGTCAGTATTTTTCTATTAAGAACTTCAACTGATTGGATGAGGCCCGCCATTTTAGGAAGAGTAATCTGCTTCACTCAAAGTCTATTGATTTAAGTGTTAGTCTCATCTCGAAAACATCTTCACAGGAACCTCCAGAATAATATTTCACCCAATCTAAGTACTGTGGCCTAGCCAGGCTGACACATACAGTTAACCTTCACAGTGGCATATGGTTATTTAATTCCTCATCATGACACTTAACTCATTCTAAGGGCCAGAGGTGAACTCAAGCATATAAACTAGGAAGAAGGATGGAATCCTGCTAATATTCCTGAATTTGAAGTCAACAGAGACATGCACTGTGCCAAATGATTGGCTAAATGATTTATCTGCTGTCAGTTTTTTAATTTATGAAATAGGATTAAAATTAATAAACCCCCTCATCAAGGGTCAAATGTGATGATCAAATATAAAACACTTTGAAATGTTAGTTATTAATCAGTAAATCATCGTCTCCCTCTTTAAAGAGACAAATACAGTCTAGAATGCACAGAAAACTTGGGTGTCTATCTTGGCCAATACCAAGACGCCTTGTCTGGGTGACTGGATGACATCTGTCTTGCTCTTACCCCACACTGAAGCCAAACAAGTTATTACCATGGAGATTGAAGTATGACAGCCACAAAGTCTTTCTTAGAACTACTGTGTGTGCAGAAGGAAATACCAAATTCCCCTTCCTGAGTGATGTTGCTTTTCTGTTCTTCTGATGACACTGTGGCCAACTTTGCTGACAGGTAGTAGGTTTGAGAAAGGTGGTTTCCAGCTCAAAGATTCTATAAGATGTAATAAAAGTCACATATGTGGAAAGAGAGACCATCATTATTAGGAAAGTCTTTTTTTTTTAAGTTTTTAAAGAAAAACTTGCCCCTGCTCCACAGTTTGGGTAAGTGAAAAGTAGAAATAATGATTCAACATTGTCTTCTGAGGTCAGTGATAGAGATGGAGATTTGGGTATCTGCTTTTGCTCAGTTTTAACCCTCTTGCAAAAAAAAAAAAAAAAAAAAGGAATGGAATTAATGAACCAGCTGCCTCGTGCTGGACTCTTTTCCCATACGTTGTCTAATTTAGCCTTCCCCAAATCCTGCAGCATCGATATTATCTCTGCAAGGGAACAGCTATGGGGGTTGCCAACAACTTGGAAATTAGAAAAATCAAGTTAATAACAGAGAGTTAATAATAGCACTACAGACACCAGATCTGAGCCGGGATATTAAAATGTAACTGGAAGGAAAAAAAAAAAAAAAACATAGAATGGCTTGTAAGCCAAACTATTTTAACTGGAGCCACTGACAAAGTTAAGCAGGGGTTACGTGGTCATTCCAAGAAGTGGAGGAAAGGACAGTCACAGAGCAGTGCCCATACCAGCAATAACCAGGGGGAAAGGGATCTGGGCCTAAGGATTCAACCTGTCAGTCACTGTGGTAAATTAGGTCTATTATGAAAATAGATGGAAGAAGCTTCCAGAGCCCAAGGCCACAAGACACTTAATTGCATAACTATTTAATCATACCCTGAATGCATTTTCACCAAGGAACTTTCCAATTATAATTTATTTTCCCATGTAACTTACCCACAAAAAGAGAAGGGGCCACTTGGGCCATTGCAACTATTTTGGCCAATGTGGTAACTCTGCCTCCCATTCTAATTTAATACATTGGCAGTGTATGTGGTTTTTATATCAGCCTTATGAATTCGGTTACTGTGAGTCTGTCCCAAGGGATAGAACACAATCTTGGTGAATTGAAACAAGACTAAAGGTCATACCTTCAACAATGGAAAGTGAGCCTCAATATTCAGCATCTCATGAAACATCTTAGCAGACTGACAATGAGTTTTGCCTTTTCTCTCCATGTAAAATCCTACTTGGAAGTTCAATCCTATTACCTACTTACCTTCCTTGAACATAAGTTTCCTTTTCCGTAAAATAAGAATATGCTTGTCAGAAATTAAGTAAGATAATGTAAGTAAAGTAGGTAGCAAAGGCCACCAACATAGGAACTCGACTGTAGGAACTTAGTTAATGTTAATGCCCTGTTCTTCTGGCCCCCATGAAGACATTTTCCTGGAAGCCAAAATTAGGGAACACACCACACCAGGGCTTTCATTTTTCTTCTGAGTCAGAAGTTCTCCACTTCCTAAGAAGTGCTTATTCACTCAACTAAATTTCCAGTTGTCAGGACCTCTCCTTTATCTGGAGTTCCTCAAAACAAAAACATAGGAAATAGAAGGGGACAGGATAACAACCAGTGGTACTTATCAGTTTAACAAACGTACAAGAGTCAGAAGTAGCATGGGTCCTGGGACTAAAGAGGTTAGCATAACTACATGGACACCGAGGGAATTGCCAATGAGCTTGTTGGGTCTAGCAGAAATCCCCTGGTTACTGACAGAAATCCACCAGCTCCAGGAAGAGGACATCACACAGTGACCACACTGAAAGCATGTTCTCTGGGGACCTCGCTAACTGGGAATACCATGGGGTCAAACGATCACCCAGCTCCCAGAGCCACAGAAGGCATTCCTGTCCTCTTGGTCATGGACACAATAATAAAATGGGTTATTGCTGCTTTGGATAAATTTGGAGGTGGGGACAAGGACAGAGTGAAAAGCAAGGAAAATTTCCAAGGCCATTTCCTCCCCTAGCATATTCTTTGACATCCAAGTTGGCCAGGTTGACAAAATAGCAATCCTTGAAGCATGCTGTCTGTGACACGAATGAACTCCTTCTTCACTTCTTGAATGTTTCAAGATGTATCTTTATAGCAACAAAGTAAAATGAAGATTAATGGGAGGAGGGAGACGCAGAGCCAAATCTTCCCCCACCAGGAATCATGGAGCACGAAGCAGCCCAGAGAGTTTGGCTGGGAGGGCTGCCAAGATCGCTGTCAGAGCAACGGTGGAAAGAATCCGTCTCCCCTGGCAAGGACCACTTCCCTCTCACCTCCTGAAGAAAGAGATGTATTTCCTAGAATAGATTCAAATCTCTTTCAGTCCAAGGTCAGAGACACCTCTGTCCAGCTAGCTTCCGTTTCCACACAAGGAAATAAGGACACCAATGCAGTCTAACTAAAGCTGAAATGGATAGAGTCCATGTGTAAGTTCGGGCCAAGAAAGTTCTTTCAAAATCTGGTCTCGGAGTTTTGGGTTTCTCCACTGATTTAGTTTCTGTTCTCAATGAAAAAAGGCCTGAAGGTAGAAAGGGTGGAGAATTAAGACTGCAGTGTCAAGAGTGCAAGACCACATTCAAGAGAGCCAGCTTTGGAGTCAAACAACACTGGCTTTGGATCCTGATCACACCATGAATGACTGTGTGATCTTAGGCAAGGAACTTAACCTCTCCGAGCCTCAGACTCCCGTTCTGCAAAAGTGAGCCCGATACCATCTTTGTCACCCAGTTGTGCAGATTAAATGAGATAACATATGCAAGGTGCATAACACAGCCTGGATACTTAGTAGATGCCAGCCAAGTGTTAGTTTCCTTCCTTTTCAAATTACCTTTTTAGAATTTCTGAATGCATTCACACCGAAAAGGACTGTGGAGAAGAGTGTCTTCAGTTATACTTTGCAGAGAATATGAAACATATGGGAGGAAGATATTGATCCCAAGCTGCCAAAATTATTTTTGTGGAAGGAAAATTCGAATCGCTCCAGATCCATACTGCACTCTTAGCTGCAGGTGTGCCTACAAAGTCTTGGATGCTATTAAGTTGAATATATTCATTATGACATAAATAGAATTCAGGGAGCTACTTCATTCAGGTTGGAGCTTTGAGTGGCACCATCTTCTGTAGAATCACTCCATTGGGTACGTATCAACACATTTGAAAATGTCAGCCTGGGAAGAAGAAGTTTTCTCCCTGGCATCTGAACACCTGGTGTGAGAAAGTCTAACAGAAAGGTGATGGCAGAGAAAGAAGAGAATAATTCTTATTCTTTCTATATAATCTAGTCAAGCAACACTGAGCAAAGCAATAGCTTTCTCTTCACATTTTTATTTGATACAGATTTAATGGTCTTTTGCAATAATCCGTGGGGCATGTTTACATTGAAATAGTAAGTTTCTTAGATATGAACAGCTCAAGAGCATTATAAACTTTATATCGTGCAGCACCATCTGCATAGAGGTGAGTGGTTAGTGGGGACAGTCGGGATCTGGGTGTACCACGGGAAGCAAGGGGCTGGAGGAAAGACATGAGCAAATTATTCATTCTACACTACGTGCCGGGCACAGTGTTTGGCACTTAGAGACACTGTATCACTTGAACTTCACAACATCTTCATGAGGTCAGAATTACCTTTTCCCATTTTAGAGATGGGGAAATTAAGTCCAGTGAAATTTAACTAGTAAATGACAAGGGTTAGCTTTGAACCCAAATGTGTCTAAATCCAAAGCCTCGCCTTGCCCAGTGTCCCATACTGCCCACCCAAGGACCTCAGATGGGCTCTAGTCCACCTGCTCCCTCCTTTTATGGCGGAACCATCCCCAGCCCAGGGAGGTGAAGTGCACCGCTTCAGGTCAAATAGTGAACTCATGTTGAAGTTTGAAGCAGAAGCCAGATTCTCTGATGGCGGTACAGTTCATTTTCCCCCATGTGTCCCTAGTCAGAAAGCCCCCTGGATGTGGGCATTGCAAACCTGCTCCTTGCTCAGTGATCTCCTGCTCAGGAAACAGAACTTGAATTTACCCACATGTTACGGGCAACTGGAGTTCTCCGCGACACCTCCCTGTCTATCACCCCTCCAACTGATACGTCAGCATAACCTATCATCTCTACTTCCAGAAAGCCACCCACAGCCTCAGTGACGCCACTGTTACCTCCTGACTCTGAGCTGTGATTATGGTAGCCTCTTACCTGCTACTCGTCACTCCCGATGGGCTGTCTTCTGTCTAGCAGCTTCAAGAGCATTTCCCTTCCCTCACTCATTCATTCATTCATTCATTCATTCATTCAACAAATATTTCTAAGCGCTTATTGTGTGCGGGGCACTGTTTTAAGTGGGAATTCACTGGTGATAAAAATAAGCTAGAGGCCTGACCTTGTGAAGCTTACACTTTAACCAAGCAGAAGTAACCAGGCTAGTAGAAAGATAAATATGTACAACATACAGGAAGTTGCATTGCAATCAGATTCAGGAAGAAAAAAAGTGGGGAAGGGGGTAACATGTTAGAGAGGGCAGACAATGAGGCTGAGAAGGTGACATGGCCGTGAGCACCTGCAGGGAGTGAGGAGTGAGCTGTGCACATACCTGGGAGAGGGATGTTCCAGGCTGAGGGAACACAAGTACAATGTCCTGAGATAGGACAGCACACAGGACCGGCACAGTCCAGGAATGGCACTGCGGCCAGAGGGCTAGAACTGAGAGAATGGGAGTGGGGAGGGTGGGGGGAGAAGCCTTTAGAGGGAGCCCTTGGGCCAGAGTTCCCACTGGGAGAGCCCCTCACACAAACCAAACATTCTCCTGGGCAGTTTGCATTTATTGATTCTTCATTTTCACAAACGGACAACCCTCCAAATACCATTTTTTTAAATGCAGAAATTGAGATTTGGAGAAGTTCAACGACATGCCCAAGGTCACACAGAGCTGAACTTGTCTAATTTCATTGTGCTCCAGCTGCTTCTCTACGGATCTGGGTCTGTGCTGTGCTATGAAGTCAGGACACGGCTTCAGTAAAATGTTCTTAGCCATAATGTCAATCATGGGTTGAATTATGACCTCAGTTCTGAATTGTAAAGAGCTGCTCAGAGCAAGCTGTGAGCTCGGACTGAAATTTCACCCTGGACCACAGCCAAGGTTAGGTTCTATGCTTCGAATAAGCTGAAAGACCTGCAGCTCAATTTCCAGGGACCTCAGTTTCCCCAGTGGAAAATGAGATTGGACTTCACCAACTGGTCTCTGGGTTAGAGGGGCCCTTAGAGGCTATGCAATTCAACACCTGCATTTGGAGTGGGTGAGACTGTCCCAAGGAGGAGGCATGCCCTGAACAAGGTCACCTAGTGGGTCAAAGGTAGGGCTGGCACTCCCAGCCTGGCACCTTCTCCCGGAGTGCATGCCTCCCTCTATGGAATGTGTGAATTACTCTGCCTTGGCTTCAAAGCATTAACGTAATGGGAAGACAATGAAAGCTTGGACAGGGCTTCCAGCTGACTCCTCGAAGGAACTTTCCCTAGCCTGGCATGATGCTGGCCCCTCCTCACACCAGGCAGTGAGCTGAACGGTGAGTCCCAAAATGATGTGCCCACATCCTCACTCCAGGACCAGTGCATCACACGTCATATGGGAGAAATGCGAGTGTTACTTGATATGGCAGAAGATACGATTAAGTTTACCATCTTGAGCAGAGGAGCTCATCCTGTATTATCATGGTGGGTCCTAAATGCAATCACATCTCCTTGGGCGCGTGGGTGGCTCAGTCGGTTGGGCGTCTGCCTTCAGCTCAGGTCATGATCCTAAGATCCTGGGATGGAGCCCTGCATCAGGCTCCCTGCTCGGTGGGGAGTCTGCTTCTCTGCCCCTCCCCTGGCTTGTGCTTTCTCTCTCTCTCTCTCTCTCTCTCTCTCGTTCACTCTCTCTCATAAATAAATACAATCTTAAAAAATTTTTTTTAAAAATTAAAAAAAAAATCTCCTTGTAAGAGAGAAGCAGAGGGAGTTTTGAGACAGAATTGAGGAGGCTGACAATAGAGGCGGAGATCAGAGTGCTGGGGCCCTAAGCCAAGGAATGCTGGAACCACCAGAAGCTGGAAGTCGTAAGGAGTGGGTCCTGCTCCCCAGAACCCCCAGGGGGAACCTGGCCCTGCATACATAAATCCTGACTTCAGTGTTGGCTCAGTGAGACCAATCTCAGACTCCTGGGCTCCAGAACCATGAGAGAACACATGTCTGTCTTACTAAACCATGAAGTTTGTGGTGATCTGTCACAAAGCCCCAGGAAACCAATAACCCCTTAACAGCTAACTTTCTTCCATCTTCACGGCCCCTTGCCCTGCCCCCTGTGCCTTGGCCTGGTGGCCTCAGGGCCCCTGCGTGCAGCCTGCTCCCCTGCCTCAACCTCAGACCTCCCGGCCGTGTCCACCTCCTGCTCTCCTGCTTGCCACTCATCCTTCCCATCCCTCCCGTCCCCAGAACCTCCCTTCTCATAAGCCGCTCCCCAGGGCCTCATCCCATCTGCTGGAGACAACAATGGACCCGGAGCCTCCTCCGGCAGCACCACAAATCTTCATTAGGATCGTAACCATCATCAGCGTGCCGGAACCGCCGTGGGCTGTTAGCACGCCTTGGTGGCAGCGTGATGGATGACAGCCCCGCTGCTGTCCCAGCTGCCACCGCCTGATGCTGAGTGTCGTGAGTGAAAGCGCATGTGAGAGAGCTGCTTGCAACGGGGAGGAGGGCGGGGGTTGGCAGGGTGGGGGTCTGCTGCCCCCTTTTGTGCCGTCAGCAGCGCTATCCCTGGGTACTGGGACGAGCGGCCCCTGGTTAGCGAAGTCCCCTCTGTCCGCGCAAACCAGGCCAGGGGAGACCCGGGCAGCCTTACCAGGAAAACTTAGGGCACCCACTGAAACTGGAAACTGGGATAAATGGCAAATAAGTACGTCCTGTGCCCTCTCTGGCACATATTTATACTAAAAAGTCTTCATTTTGTATCTGAAATTCAAATGTAACTGGGTGTCCTGTATTTTTATTTGCTAAATCTGGTCACCCTCAACCTGGCCTGGGTGCCCAACGGGTGGCACTAGACAGTCCCTCTGTGCGCCACATCACAGCCTGCCTGTGAAAGGGGCATCTGTCCAGGCTGCTGGGAGCTGCCCTTGGACAGAAGCCAAGGAGTCTGTGGCATTTGGAGTCCTTACCAGAATGCCAGGAGCCTCAGGCCGGCACACCCAGCTCCCGAAGCTCAGGCAGAGGGAAAGAGCTAACCTGCTCCAGGAGCGGCCGTGGAAAGCGAGAGACCACCAGAGGCCACGGAGGTGGCTGGGAGAAGCTGCACGACATGCGTGCAGTTCACTGACTGCCACCAGCACGTGCTGGGCAGGGCGCTGCCCATGCAGAGCCGAGAGGAGCACAGCCTCTGTCCGGAGGGAGGCGAGGAGGCTACGGAATTTTCCATCCTCACTGCCCTGGACTCCGTCTCCGCCACTGGCGTGTCTCGTCTGCATCTCCTCCCAACCCTGAAATCAGCTGCTAAGTCCTGACCATCCCTCACCTGCGGCGTCCCCCCATGGCCATCAGCACGGCTGCAACTCTACTGCTCTTTGCTTTATGTCCTCACTCTCTCCACCTTGGACCAGTGCTCTCTATAAATCTGCTCTGTTTCAAGTCACATGTCACCACACCACCACCCTTCTGGCTCTGAGACAGCACAGACTAGCTGGACGCCGAAGCTCAAACCCACTGGCGCAGCACTTAGAGACCCCCGAGGTGAGTGTGCCCACCAGCCCACACTGAGAACCTGATGCTGCAGGCACGTGGGATGACAAGCTGTTTCTGGAAAGCGACCTGTCTAGATTCCTTCCTTCTGCTCCTCTTTGGAATCTGGGACTCAGCAAACTAAGAAGGGAAAAGCTTTGGCTAAACCTTCCTCAACGAACTTAGCCCGGCGTGGCCAAGGAGGGTTCTCTATGACCCACCAGGGATGTTCCTCGACCCCCTCCCCGATGACTAAGTTTCTATGGCTTTGGTCCTTCCTGGGGAAGCTGGTGTTGGTCAAGGCAGAGCCCCCAGGACACCTGCCCTTTTCAGGGAGCCCTCTCCCCTCAGCCGGAGACACACATCATTCCAACACGGCCCAAGATGACACAGTTAGGAAGAGATAGAGCTGAGTTTCAGAGCTAAGCAGTCCAACCTCAGAGCTTCCTCCTTCCTCCTTCATCTTCTCTGCTGTACAGAGCCTCTGCTGGTTCTCACCAGGGGACATCTGTGGACAAAGGAGGACCAGGGAGAGGAATTCACACTTTTTCTTATGGCTATGGTTATACATCTCCCTCCCTCCCCCGCAGTCTCTGTAATTACACCGCAACTCTGCACACCCCACTTCCTCCCAGCGTTCCTTCAACACCTTCGTCTTCCTGCCTATATTAAGGTAAGCTAACTGCTGTCAGTCACAAGTCCCAAATCTCTGTGGCTTAACACAGCAGAACTTCCCCATCTGCCGGCCATGCGTTTGTCCTTCCCTTCAGTTGCTCTTTTTTTTATTTTTATTTTTTCAATTGCCCTTCATCTCAAGAGGACTCATGGATGAACTTCCCCCACACTGATCTCTGCATCAGACTCTACTTCCCCGTTCCCCAAACTCCACGCACACATCACTTCTGCTCACACTGCATAGGCACACACACAGGTTGGTGACAAAGAGCCTGGAGACTAGGGTCTTGCAGAGTGTACCAGGAGCCGGACGGCACTGTGCTCGTTAGCACTAGGAGGGTCCACGATGGGCATGCTCCCCCCGACCCAACGCTTCAGCCCAAAGTGGATCGCTGGGGGAGTACGAGCCTCTGACAGTGAAGGGGGGATGTGTTTGGGGCGCCTGGGTGGCTCAGTCGGTTAAGCTTCTGACTCTTGATTTCAGTTCAGGTCATGATCTCAGGATCATGGGATCGAGCCTGGCGTGGAGCTGCTTGGGATTCTCTCTCCCTCTCCCTCTACCCCTCCCCTGCTCATGCTCTCTCTCTATAAAAAATTAATTAATTAATTAATTAATTAAATCAATTAATTAATTAAAGGGGGGAGGTTTTTGACCCTGAGACATGGTTCCAAAGTGCTGGACTTGGAATCGGGACATGCAGTGGGAGCCCCAGGCCTTCTACTTTCTAGCATCAGTAAAATGTTACTTTTCTTCCTCCTGCAAACTCTATTTCCCAAGTCTATAACATGTGGCCCCAAATGTTGCAATATAGAGAGCAGTTTTGAGGATTAACAAGAGAAACAGTGCGAAATCGATGACCCCCAGGCCTGGAATGGAAAAATCCGTCTCTCGATACTTAGCGGGTCCAAGTCTGCCTGCTGGCCTTGGCTTGATCCGTGTAAACACACTCACCGCTTTGACGATAAACCTGCGGGCGGGGGCGCTCAGACATCACATCCTATCAAGAGCTGACCAAATAGAAATGAATTAGCAAGCTGGAGAATTCAATATTATCACTGTTTGATTTTCTCTTTAACAAAACTTTGAAGATGTTTTCCTTTGGTATTAAACCACTTGATCTCAACTCGGTCTTCAGTGACCTCAACCGCCCTGGAGTTCTGCGGTTTGCATGAGTTGGACCAGGATCTGTTGCCGGGTTCTGGCATTTAGTCGAGATGGGCCTTTGAAGGCAGGAAAGAGCCTTGGCTGGCTGGAGCTTCAGGCGTGCCCCAGAGCACCACGCTTGTGGAAAGAGGCTCGCTGGGCAGAACAGCTTGGCAGGAGTTAGGGACTGTTTCCTTCTTGCCTCATGACCTGAAACCAAACCAGCATAAACCAACAATGTAATCAGAGCATTGAGAGGCTCTCAGAACTGAATCCAATCTATACAATACTCAGGGAGGAATGCTGGGGTATCAGAGGGGTCCATGTAAATTCTATTAGCCACTCAGCCGAGGCCCCTGAGCCCAGACCCAGGACCCAGGACGGGACCCCAGGGGGGGTGATGCAGCTATGTCCACAGCAGTGAAGATCTCAGGTTCTGGAGAGCACCAGCATTTACCTTCTGGGGTGCTACTTGTTAGCTGTGTGGATGGGAACATGTGGGCTACCTAACCCCTCTGTGAGTGAGTACTCCCATCTCTAAAGTAGAGAGCAAAATAGTACATGCATCATCATGTTAACGTGAAGATTTGTTGAAAGAAATCCAGGAAGCTCTTTAAAGGGGCACCTGGGTGGCTCAGTCAGTTAAGCGTCTGCCTTCAGCTCAGGTCATGATCCCAGGGTCCTGGGATCGAGTCCCACATCGGGGTCCTTGCTCAGCAGGGAGCCTGCTTCTCCCTCTCCCTCTGCCCCTCTCCCCTGCTCATGCTCTCTCTCTTTCTCTCTCTCTCTCAAATAAATAAATGAAATCTTAAAAAAAATAGTAGCTGGCATTTGGCAACTACACAATGAAGTTAGTTGTCATTATTATTATTGTTTTTATTACCATTATTATCACAAAAGGTGTCTTTGTTTGCTTACTGATGCTCTCCCTGAAGACTGACCTGCCCCAGGTCTGTGCTAGATCCCAGAGGTGGAGACACTTTCCTGCCATGGAGTTGCCCACAGTCTGCTCCGGAACAGCAGAAGTAGAGAAGATTCTGTTTTGATCCAAGTAGCTCAAGACCATGATGGCACCAATGGGAGCCCTTACCCTAACCTGTGGGCATGTGGCTGCAAAGACCAGTGGCTGCTGATGGAGGAAACACACGAGCCCCAGGGTCCCCGTGTGCAAGGGAAGGGGACGGATAGCTCGTGAATGGGCTGCTTAGGGGAGGCTCAGTGATGACTGTGAACATGGACATGGATCATGGGTGTCTACTGCCACCCACCCTCTGAAGGTAGACAAAGAATACAACACTCTCAAAACTGGAAGACACTTCCAGGGAGGAAGTGGGCTCCTTGGAGGGCTCCAAAGAAATATCCGTTGTTTTTGAGACCAAGATTTCCCATGTACGAGCTGTACAATAGAAAGCCACCTAACCTCTCTAAAAGTCATTGTTTTATACATAAAATGAGAGTAATAATACTTACAGCACAGCCTGCTGTGACAATTACATTAGGCGATGTTTGGTTATTTCTTTTTTTTTTTTTTAGCCACGGTTGGTTCCACATCACAAAGGGCGTTAAGCATTTATCAATAGGCATGGTCCAGCAGGAAAACTAAATCAACAATAAAGGGGGGAAACCAGGGATAAGAAGAAGAAACCAGCCCATATAACTGTATTCCATCTGATCCTGGACCAGAAGTGAGCGATTTTTGTTCTGAGCTTTCTAGTGGCCAAGGCAAAGAGAGAAACCTGGTCAGTTACGGGATTAGTGGTGTCCCTAAAATGAAAGCAGGGCTATCCTTCACAAGTGATGCATTTGTTTTAAAACTCTTAGCTTCTACAAAAATGTCCCCAGCTGCTCTTCACTACTACTGCTACAGGACCGTTCCCATCATCATCATCATCATTGCCCATCACCAACTAACATGGGGGTTTTCAAAGTAAATGTGAACTCAATTTCATGGCCATGGTGAGAAAATTTTTAATAAAATAGTATAAAATAAAGCATAACTGAACAAAACATAAGTATAATTTGTGAAACATTTGCTTCAATTGTCACGTAAATCGAGAGAGAGAACTGGATTTGTTGCCACAGACTGAAGGGTGTCCCACCACACCCCTACCCAGAATTCACATGTGGGAGTCCTAATCCCCAGTGTGGGCTTTATTTGGAGATGTGACCTTTAGGAGATAGTTAAGGTTAAATGAGGTCGTAAGGGCAGTGCCCTGATCTGATGGCATTAGTGTCCAATGAGAAGAGACACCAGAGAGCTTGCTTGGTTTCTCCCCACAGGACACAGCGGGAAGGCAGCTCTCTGCAAGCCAAGAAGAGAGCTCACACCAGAACCCAACCCTCCTGGCACCTTGATGCTGGACTTTCCAGCCCCCAAAATTGTGAGATCATAAATTTCCGTTACGTAAGTCCCCCCCAGATTTGGCATTTTGTTGTGACAGGCTGAGCAGTCGAAGACAGCTGTGATCTAAAGGACACTACTTAGTGGGCTCCATGTTCAAAGAAACATGGACGCTGCAAAGCAGATCGGCCCATCGCCTGACCATCTTGACTGTTCCAGTCTGTCTAGCAGTCATCCACGTGGACGTCCTCCTTTACACCAACATCGGAACACTGAAGTTCACTCCTTTCTTGGCATTGAGTCTCTCATGGTGTGAAAAATTCTTCCTTTGAGCTGAGATCTCTCACCCTAGGACTTCCATTCACCAAAACAATACCGCACATTCTGAAGCAAGTTTTTTTTTTTTTCCCCCATTCATTTATTTTGATGTTTTATTTGAATTCTCTGAAGGCCCTTCTCTGAGCAGACCTCTGGCCTAACCCCTGGAGGTGGAGAAACAGAGGTGCACAGAGCACAAATGTGGGGTCTCAAGAAAGAGCAAGGGATCTGATCCGGGGGCTCCCCAGGTGTGGACTGAGAGAACAAAGCAGAATTACATTTCAGATAGAAGCACAACCGCTGGATGCGCAAGGTGGGCGAACATCAGGATGGTCTGCTCGAAGGCAGGTCGGAACTCAGCATTGACAGAGGGGCAACTTCATGGTCAATGGTAGAAAGTAGCCCTGTATTTGGAGAAAATGAGAAGCCTTCCAGCAGATATTCTTCTCAACTACTTAGAAGAGGAAAACTCTTAAAAAGCACACAACTAACAACCCACAATTTAGGTTATTTGTTTCTGAGTCTCCTGAATTGAATTAACATAAGTCAGATTACTATGGATGGTCCATAAGGCCCTGGCAATATAGGGGAGGAAATCACAACTCACTGCCCAACTTGGACCAGGAACCCACATGAACCAATCAGCTGTGACCAGGGGCAGGGTCATGTACAAATATGGCAGCTCCTGTGGGAGCCACGTAGCCAAAGGGGGAATGCAGGACAGACAGACAACAGGTGTCCACAGGAGGGTTAGCTGAGAAGTGAAAACTTTGGATGGAAGTGGGAGTCAGAACATGCTGGCAGGCATTCCAGCATCTAATAGACTAAACTAAGGAAGAGAGGGGGCAATCCACAGAGATTCAAAAACCATGAGCTTTGAACTTAGACCTGAGTTTGAAACCTGCCATCTACTTGCTGTGTGAGCTTGGGTAACTTATGAACCTCTCTGATGCACAATTGTCTTAAAGACTGAAAGGGGAAAATAGTACCTAACTTTAACCTTTTCTGATTCTCAATTTTTTTTATCCATAAATAGGGAAAAAATAGTACCTAATTTGAAGGATGCTAATAAGAATTAAAAGGGAAAATATTTAAGTGCTTGGCACATGGCTGGTCTCATCTAAATAATAGCTATTACTCTTGCTTCTCCAGGTGACACCTAAGGACACAACTAGGGCCAGAGGCTGGAAGCTACAAGGAAAACTCTTTCGGTTTAATGAGCAGTCAGCTGGAATGGCTCCAAACCTGAGAAGGCTGCCCTCTACAGAATGAGCTCCCACTTGGAAAAAGGCAGCATGGCATAGGGAAAAGAACATGGGAATTAATTCAAATTTCGTTCAAAGGAATTAATTAATCATTGCAATCAATTAATTGCTCCCACTTACTAGCCATATCATCTGAAACAAGTAACTCGACCTCTCTAATGCTGTCTCCTTGTCTACAGAATTGATGGATGCAATGGTCCTCTTTCTGTCTCTGACAGGGGTGCTTGGCCGAGGATATAGGGACTGGGGGAATAATGTGTTAACTGTAAAGGGTCATACCAATGTAAGAAGGAATTCCTTGTTCAAGTAAAAGCTGAATAAAAAATGACCACCTGTCAGGACTGTGACAGCAGAAAGGCCTGCCCTGTTGGAAAGGAGCTGCAAACCCCCCACAGGTCTTCCATCGCGGGAAGCCATGGACTGTTCAGTTGAGCTCACCTAGACTAGGTCAGCCCATCACCTCATTTCTTCTGCTGGCAAGATTCCTGAACCATGGTCACTTCGATTTATACACCAATTTAAATTGTTTTTCTTGTGAACAAGCCCTTATAAAGCCCCATATTTACCAACTCAAGCTCACTTTTTAAAAATTACGCAGCCCAGAATTTTGCATTTGTCACCAATCTCAATGACAGGGTTCTCAAAAGGACACTACTAAACAATTTCATGATATAACTTAAATTCAAATGCCATAAAAAGTGGGCTGCAGTAGAGTCACTTTTCCAAGACTTGAAAGCTCAGCTCTATTCTTTATTCATTATGTGATCTTGAGGGAATTTATTCTCTGAGCCTCAATTTCTACATCCATTAAATAGGTATGAAACATACTTTGAAAGTCTGTGAAGATTATCATTGTGAATTTATTAAGTTGTGCAGATTACAGACAACTTATATCACACAGCTATTATGGTGTTTAGCTCATAGTAGTGTTCAAAAACTTTCAATTAACTTTTATTAAATTATACCAAGTATATGAGAAGTGCACACATTTTAAGCATACAGCTCAGTGATACCAAAATGAACATCTACTCAGTATATCAAAATGAATGTATCTGTGTAACCAGCACCCAGATCAAAAAATAGAATATTACCAGCACCCAGAAGTCTTCTCCATGCCCCTCTGGATGCTACCCACCCCCCAGGGTAGCCAGCATCTTGACTTCTCTCACCGTAGATCAGCTTTGCCTGTTTTTGACCTCTATGTGAGCGGAATCATACGGTATGGACTCTTTTGTGCCTAGCTTCTTTTACTCGGCATTTAATTTGTGAGATGGTATTATATGTAGGTGTATTTTATCCTCAATACATTTTACTATTATTTTTCAGTTCAGTTTGTGGGTTGTCACCATAAAACAAAATGGCTATCAGGGCAAACTTCCAAACTGCTAAACTATGATTCCACCAAATGACGGCTGCAGTTCAAAAAACCACTAGTTTGATATTTTGAATCACAGGATGATTCACTAAGCTTCCCTAGAGCATAATACATAATATGTGCACATCCTTTATAATAAATGAAATAAACCAAGCTGTCGCAACCAAAAGCTTAAATAAAAGCAGGCATGTATCAAAACCTCCATGGACTCCAAGAGGAAAGATTCAATTAGAATCAGGAGAATACACATTGCCTATGCAAATAGGTAAGCAAAGAACACTTTCTCTAAAGTCACCAACGGAGTTGTAAGGAATGGGCCAGCGTGAAACACAGTCAAAGGAAGATAGATGGAACTGGTATGGAGCCCTTAGCATGCTGCCCATTCATGGTGTGATCTTGAACAAGTTACTTCACTTCTCCGAGCCTCAATTTCTTCATCTGCAAAATTAAGATAATAGTACCTACCTCTTAAGCTTGGTTTGGAGATAAAATTCAATTATATAATTGTGTGAGATATAAAGTAGGTGCTTATATAATTAAGTAATGAGGAAAATGCCACCCCCTATCCCCTGCTCCAAACCTGATTTGTAGGTTTCTAAATAAATGGTACTATGAGTTTTTGAGGGCAGAGTTTGAAACTTACTTATCTCCAGATCCCAAGTGCCTAACATGGGGGGGACTAGAAGCTCATGTTGACTTGAGCTTCGCTTATCATGAGGTAGATATGTGGTTGTACTATGTACTTGGAGGGAAGATAGCGACACTACTGTTTAGTTGTAATCCTATATGTCAGCCATTGTGCCCATCACCTTGCAGATGGTAATGGACCTGCATTGTTCTGTCATTCAGTATTGATAATAATTCTATGAAACAGATTTTATAGATGAGGAACCAAAACCTTCTAAGTTAAGGTCATGTATCAATTACCTTAGGATCAAGATTGGGATCAAATACTGAGCTCCTTCCACTCACTGTGGTTCCTCACTGTCCCTTGCCATCTTGTCTGCCCACTAATTAGTTCAGTTCTTATTCATTCATTCATGTAATCAATCAATCAAGAAGTATATATAGAGCATCCCCATATGCCAGACTCTCTACTCATATAAAGATAAGAAGGGACAAATGAAGTGTCTACCCTCATGAAGCTTACAACCCAGCTGAGAGAAGTTAAATAAATAAGATTCAGATGGTGGATCTCTGAAATATATAAATAGAGAAATATAATTCAGGGCAGGGCACCTGGCAGGTAGGACTTTCCTGCAGAGGTGACATCTGAGATGGGACCTGAGGAATGTCCTCTGCAGTGGGTCCAGCTGGCATTTCCTCCTGCCCTGCTAAAACATCCTCTTTCAGTTGTTGCTGAAATTTACCCATGAAATATTCTAAGCCATCCCAGGCCTCCTATGGGGAGCAGTTTTGAAAGCTAGATTTACTTACAGATCAGTAGGAACAGATCCCAGTCGGCCTCCCTGCCAAAGTCCCATCAGCGCTTACAGATGGTTTTCACAAATTGCTGCTTCCCTATCTGTCTGGTCTGGCCCTCTCCACTCAAGGGAACAAACAGTCTATGTGGATGGTGGTGGATGATTGGGAAGAACTTTCCAGGCATCTTTTATGCAGCAACAGGCCCCTTCGGTTTTCACCCCCGCAGGAGCCCTTGACTTATATTTTTTTATCTTCCTGCTCCTCTCTGTCTCCATAGGGAGAAGAACGGCCAGTGACAGAGGACCTTCTGTGTTCTAAGCACTGCACTTTATGTACTTATCTGAAAATGCCTTTAGTTGTGGGACCCTGGACATTATGTTCTTATGTTTGGTGACACAGTCTTATACATGGTCACAAAGATGGTGATTGATCTTTATAGAAGTATTTATTTGTAAAGAGTGGGAGCATTGGTCCATCACTAAAACATTTGAAGGCAACATTCTCACCACTGAATATGTTGTGCAATGCTAGGTTGTCATAAGAGAAATGCTGGGTCCAAGGAAGAAGACGAATGTTAGCTATGAGGGAGAGCCTGAAGGTTGATGTCAGAAAGACCTGAATTCTAAACCTGCTTTACCACAGCAATGTGATTTTTAAGGAATCACTCAGTGTCCCTAAGCTTCTATTTCTCCATCTGAAAGATGAGGTTGATACCTAGAGAGATTTAAAATAGGAAGGAAAAGTATTGGTCCTAGCTATAACATTTAGTGTAAAAATGTGTTCAAAAGAGAGAGTGACAGACATGAGGCAATACTGACATTGGAAATTTACTATGATCCAAGGTCTGGCCATCCGTTTTATGACAATAACATGATTTTACAGCCCACACTAAAAGCCCACCTGTTTCTCAGGATGGAATCACACTCACCAAGCTCACTGAAGTGACTGGAATGTCAACTTTTAAAATGATAAGGAGGACTCTAATTGTAGTAGAAACCTCAAGATCACATCAGCATGACCACTGCTTACCACCCCCCCCACTGGAAAGCACAGAAGAAGCCAAATTATAATCAAGAGGTCAATGGATGGGCATGGAATCAGAACAAGAATTAGATGAGACACCTGTTTTGGGGCACCTGGGTGGCTCAGATGGTTAAGCGTCTGCCTTCAGCTCAGGTTCATGATCCCAGGGTCCTGGGATCCATCCCTGCATCGGGCTCCCTGTTCAGCAGTCTGCTTCTCCCTCTCCTTTTACTGTTCCCCCTGCTTGTGCTCTCACTCTCTCTGTCAAATAAATAAATAAAATATTTAAAAGAAAGAAAGAAAGAAGAAAGAAACACCTGTTTCAAGGCATCAGGGACAATGTGGTCATTGGTACAGAAATACTCATAACTCCTCTCCCTAGACACCACCTCTGTAGGCACTGTGAGGTTTGCCTCTATAGCTCTTCAGCTTCCCAAGGTCCTTTCCAATGGCTTCATTCTCTTTCTTGGAAATGCTAACATGTTCAACTGAGTTTCTTCAAATCTTTAGACCAACAAACATTTTTTTGTTGGAGAAGATTTTGCATTGCTTTGTTCTGATCTCCTGGTGTTGATTTTATAATTTTGCTTGCAGGAGACAATCTTCGTTCCACCCACACCTATTCACAGGGTTGCTAGGAATAGTAAATGACATAGATCTCATGTAGTACCTGGAAAATAGGTGTTTAAGAAGCTCTCTTGACAATGGTAGTGATGATGGTGGTGGTGATTTTGTGCGTTGGTCAGAACACACTTGTGTTACATCAGAATATTTCACAAAGGGAACAGCAGCAAATGTAAAGGGCAGGGGAGAGGTAAGTCAGAAATCATGGTCATTTCTTGATTCTTTCTTCAAATAGCAAATCCTATCTCTTAACCCGGAAACTGACATGTGACCTAAGCCGTAGCCATAGAACCCCAGCCTTATAGCAACAGAGACTGAAAGACAAATGAGGCATGTGACCAAAACCAGCCAAAGCATATCCTTTGCAAGTCCTTGTAGGGATGCTGGGCTCTTGTGTGCTAATGTTTTGGACCTTTTCAGAGTATGGGGAGAGGCCACACCCCTGTGGGCAAGACAGTATCCACTGAAGGAAGAGAAAAATCCCATTTTTCTCTTTCTAGATCACTGAGTAAGAAATAGAGTATGGGAAGATGGAGCTTCTTCTTGTCCTTGAGGATTGTCCTTGGGTCTATATTAGATGGACCAACATTCTGTGTGAAACAAAGAGTAAAGAATAGACAGCAGCCATGATGCAGCCTTGATTGGTGGTCTTAGCAGCCATAATCAGTGAGGGGTTCCAAGGGAAAGGGACATCTTCCCTCCAGTGGTGTAAACTTAAGGGCCCATCTCAGCCTCCAACCCTGAGCCCCTTCTACCCCTCACACATGCAGGCAGAATTACCCTCCACTGTCAACCCCAAAGGATTTGGTTTCATGTTATAAAGCATGTGGCTAATTCTCTTCTCCAATTGCCTCACATATAATGACACTTGGTACATTTATGCAGATTGATTTGTGGCTATGGTTTTGTCTTTCTATAGAGAATTTGGAGGCTGCAGACATGGATATTTCAGCCTAAAAGCAAATAAAACCTGTGAGCCTAGAGATGAATCTTAGTATAATCTAACTACACTGTGAAAGGCAAAGTGCTTATTTAGTAAAGAAGGATGTAATAAGGAGTGAAAATACTTTCTTAAAGTGTCCAAAGGGCCCATCATGTGGACAAAAGATCTGTTGTATTGTATGGAACCTAAAGGAGGAGAATTAGAACTGACAGATAAAAGTTACACCAAGATGGATTTTTATCTCATCTTAAGGTAAAAATGTGCAGGTCCTTATTCTTGATAATAAAGGGCAAAGAATGACTCCCATGTCTTCCCACCTCACCTTTAATTCCTGCAAAAATTCTCTGATGAGAACAGATACAAATCTCAAGAGGTAGACAAGCTGAAAACTGTGTAAGGAGCAGCAAATGCACCAGCATCCCTAAGGGAGGCTCCTATCTCTTGTGCTGTTATCATGGGCAGGTACCTGACAAGAACCTTATAGACCTCTTCTCATTTAATCTGCACAAGGACCCAAGGAGATAGGTACCCTCCTTAGCCCCACTTAAAGATGAGGAAACAGGCTTAGAAAGGGCAACTAACATGACAAATTAACTAATTGAATAACTAGACAAAACAAGAATTGATATTAGACCTGTCTGAGGCCTTAACCAGTAAATTAGACCTACATACATGTGCTAGGGTTGTTTTCAGTTTATTGAGCCATTTTATGAAATGTTTCAAGGAAAAGACTTGCTACTGAGGATCACTAGGCCATGCAGAAGGGTATTGTCCCAAAAAGAAGAAAGAGAAGAAAGAAAGAAAGAAAGAAAGAAAGAAAGAAAGAAAGAAAGAAAGAAAGAAAGAAAGAAAGAAAGAA
>NW_022589745.1:8734021-8766622 GCF_004348235.1 Phoca vitulina | reverse complement strand
GAAAGAAAGAAAGAAAGAAAGAAAGAAAGAAAGAAAGAAAGAAAGAAGAGAGAAAGAAAGAAAGAAAGAAGAGAGAAAGAAAGAAAGAAAGAGAGAAAAAAGAAAGAAAGAAAAAGAGAAAAAGAAGGAGGAGGAGGAAAAGAAAAAGGAAGGTGTTGTCCTGGGATCCAGCCAACAAGAGTGCTGAGTAATGTCCACCCAAGAGCAATGCCAGCCAGCCTCCATGTATGTTTCTTTCCAAATGTTTGTTTTGTTGCTTTGCACATGTTTGCCCATAAGAATCTTGAAGAACTGGATTTCTTTCAGAGATGTAATGGGGAAAGAAGAGTAAGAAAGAGGAAATATGCAAAGAGGCCCTTTCCAGGACACTGGAAGCTGCTAAAGGCTGGACAAAGAGGAGATGAACAGAAATATCTGAAGGTACAATCTGAGTCCAGGAGGTCAGCTAGAATATTCACATGAGAGTAATTATTTTGAGAGAGCAGAAGTTCTAAAAGATTTCTGTCACATCCCTCCAAATAGAAGCAGTTACTCTTCAGAGACTAGATGTCACACTTTATAAGCCAAAGGTTACTCAGTACAGAGAATTTTGTATCACCTACTCACAAAATTTTAGTATCGTCCAAAGCTTTCAATATAAAGTTGAAATGTCTTAATTAACACACACAATCCACATGTTTCCTACAGTAGCCTCTCTCACCCCTTCTACGTATACATACTTGGCCCCAGCCACACTGAGTTGCATGTAGTTCTGGAAACAAACCTACTGTTTTGTCTTTCTACTTCTGTATTTAATGTCCTCCTGCCCTTCTCTTTACTTAAGTCCTACTTGTTCTTCAAGATGTAGGTCAGTCATATGTGGGCCTCCCTGGATCTTTGCCTATGTGGTCTAATGTTTTCCTCTGCTCTACCTACCCATAAATATCTTGTTTGTACCTGCATGGGAGCACACAACTCACACTGCCTATTGTCCCCATCACCACCTCCACCACTGCTTCTACCACCACCAGAGTGAGTAGAGGGAAAAGACTATCTCTTCACTGACTTTGCAGTCACAGGAGTTTAGCATTGAAAATGATTTTAAAACTAAATTACTTTAATTTTTAGTTCAGTTCCTAATAAGTTTTTCTGTTCCAGTTCTGAGTCAGGTAGAACAAGCACACAATACTGAAGACAGCCATAAAAAGTAGATAGAACTCATGGAACATCTATGTGAGACTGAAAAGTAAAGATAAGGAGTAGCATCCCCTGGACTGGTTATGTGTCAGTAACCCAGAAGTGGGGAACAGGGCACAGACAATAAAAGGTCCAAAATAAGTCCTCTAGTTCTGGCTTAAGGAACACAAAAGGGAGCTCCTAACATTTGAAGAGAGTATTGAAATCCCTGGGTTTCCTGCCCCAGCCTCCAAGCAATCCCATGGCTACAGGGATAGTAGCAATAACAGACTCCATGGGTAAAGATATGATTCCAAACAGGTAAGGGAGACCTATTGCTTTTTTTTTTTTTTTCCCTCTCTGGCTCTCTCACCGCTTGATCCTGAATGTGGGCAGAGTTACACAGTGGTATGGCAGAACAGGATAACGAAAACATAAGCTTTCTACCCAGAAGACAAAACCAGGAGACCCAAAGAAACAGAAAATACCAGAGAGACAAGAGAGAGAAGAACTCAAGAAAGGAACCCCCTTATGTTGTTTCTAAACTCTGTGCCTCACCCCTGAGCTGCACGTGTATAGATCTTATCCTAAACAGCATACCAAGAAATTTGAGAACTGAACTAAAAGAGAGACTACCACCCAGACCCCAGAAAGACCACTGGGTGGGGCACATGCACAGCATAGATCCAAATTCTACTACAAAGGATCTGAAAACTAAAGTAGATTGTAACCACAGTCTACAGAAAGTGGTTTGGAACTTGCAGACTAAATCTAACCAGGTTGACAGCCTGCTACAACAAAAATACAAATATTCTCCACAAGATTTAAACAAGACCCAGTATCTAATAACATGGTACTCAAAATCTCTAGGATACAGTTCAAAAATTACTACGTGAATGAAGAACCAGAAAAATCTCAACTCACATGAGAAAAGACAATCAACAAAGGCCAATGTCAATACAGTTGTTGGAATTACCTGTAAAGACTTTAAAGTGGCTTTGGGGGGGGGGGTTGGGAATCAAAGGGGGAGATGAACCATGAGAGACTAAGGACTCCCGGAAACAAATTAAGGGTTTTAGAGGGGAGGGAGCTGGGGGGATAGGTTAGCCCAGTGATGGGTATTAAGGAGGGCACATATTACATGGAACACTGGGTGTTATACACAAACAATGAATCATGGAACACTACATCAAAAACTAATGATGTACTGTATGGTGACTAACATAACAAAAAAAATGTACCAACAAGCAATCATAATGTTCTTGAAATCAATGGAAAAATAGAAAGTCTCAGCAAAGATATAGAAGGTATAAAGAAGAACCGAAAAGTATAGAAAAATAAAATAAGAAAATAGAAACAGTCCCTGGATCAGCTGAATAGCAAAATAGAGATGACATAGGAAGGAGTTAATAAACTAGATGAATAAAATTCATCCAATCTGAACAACAGAGAGAAAAAAAAGATTTTAAAAATGACTTCATGAATCTTTGAGATAATAAAACATGTGTTGTTAGAGTCCCAGAAGGAAAGAGTGCATTGCTGAAAAACATTTAAAGCCATATAGCTGAAAAAAATCCTAAATCTGACATGCACCTACATGTTTGAGAAGCTAATTGAATCCTAAAGAGGATAAACACAAAGAAATCCACATCCAGACACATCATAATCAAATTATTGAAAACTAAACACAAAGAAAGATCTTAAAAGCAGTTGGAAAAAAAAAAATGTGTTACCTACAGAGAACAAAGCTCAAATGATTGTGAATTTTTCATCAGAAACCATGGAAGCCAGAAGTAAGTGAAACAACGTTTTTAAAGTGCTGAATGAGGGGCGCCTGGGTGGCTCAGATGGTTGGGCACCTGCCTTCGGCTCAGGTCATGATCTCAGGGTCCTGGGATCGAGCCCTGCATCGGGCTCCCTGCTTGGCGGGGAGCCTGCTTCTCCCTCTCCCTCTACTGTTCCCCCTGCTTGTGCTCTCTTGCTCTCTCTGTCAAATAAATAAATAAATAAATAAAAATCTAAAAAAATAATAATAATAAAGGGCTGAATGAAAAGAATTGTCAATTCAAATCCTATGTCCAGCAAAAGTATCCCTCAGAAATGAAGATTAAATACAAACATCCTCACATGATAGAAAACTAAGAGCATTCATTGACAGCAGACCTACTCTAAAAGAATTGTTAACAAAGTTCTTCAGACAGAAGAGAAATGAGAGCAAAAGGAAACATAACATCAGGAATAAAGGAAGAACAACAGAGAAAGTACTATCTGAGTAAGTGTAAGAGATCATTCTTCTCCTCTAGAGTTCTTTAAAATATGTTTGGCAGTTGAAAGCAGAAATTATAAGATTGATAGGTTTGTAAAGTATATTGATATAATATTTAATACTATTATAAAGGGCAAAGTGTTACATATAGTGACAAAATTTCTACATTCTATTTAAAGTGATAAAATACTGATTAAGAGTATATTATGAAAAATTAAGTGTGAATATTATAATACCTAGAGCAAGTGTTGGAAAACTATGGTAAATGGATGTGGACCTTACATACTGTCTGAGGCTGCTTTCACATTATAATGGCATAGTTGAGTAGTTTACAAAAAAAGCCATACGACATGCAAAGCCTAAAACAGTTACTGCCTGGTCCTTTACAGAAAAATTTGGCCAACCCCTGCCCTAGAACAAACACTTTAAAAAATTATATAAAGAGATATACTAAAGGTCACTATAGATAAATTAAAATTAAATAGTAAAAATTGTACAAATAACCCAAAAGAAGGCAGGAAAGGGGGAAATGAGGAACAAAAAATAGGACACACAGAACAAATAGTAAAAGGAAAGGCATACATCCTAATATATGGATAATTACATTAAATATAAAGGGTCTAAGCATACCAATTAAAAGACAGATATTTTCTGAATATATTGAAAAGAAATGATCCAACTGGCAAAAACTGACAGAACTCAGTATAAAAATACACAAATCCATAACTAATCCATAATTATCATTGACAATTTCAACACTCTTCATTCAATAATAGATGGAACAAGTTGGCAGAAAAATAACAAGTATAAAGAAGAACTGATTAACGCCTTCAACAAACTGAATCCAACTAACATTTATAAAGCACTCTACCACACGGTAGTGGAATACACATTGTTTTCAAATATTCATGGAACATTCACCATGATAGACCCTTCCAAGTGTCATCAAACAAACCTCAATAAATTTAACAGCATTGAAATCATATAAAGTATGTTCTCTAACCATAATGAAATTAAGCCAGAAATCAATAACAAAAAGATAACAGAAAAATCTCCAAACATTTGAAAACTAAAAATGCACTTAGAAATATGGGTTAAAGAGGAAGTTCAGAGAAATTATAAAATATTTTTAATTGCACAAACGTGAAAATACAACATATTATAATGTGTGGGGTGCAGTTAAAACAATGCTTAGAAGGAAAGTTATAGCATTAAATATTTAAACTTAAAAAAGAAGGTCTCACGATGGACTCTGAAAAACAAACTGAGGGTTCTAGAGGGGAGGGGGGTGGGAGGATGGGTTAGCCTGGTGATGGGTATTGAGGAGGGCACGTTCTGCATGGAGCACTGGGTGTTATGCACAAACAATGAATCATGGAACACTATATCTAAAACTAATGATGTAATGTATGGGGATTAACGTAACAATAAAAAAATTAAAAAAAAAAAAAGAAGGTCTCAAATCAGTAACTTAAGTTTATGCCTTAAGAAACTAAAATAAAAAGAACAAAATAAACTTAAGCAGAAGGAAGGAAATAAAAAAGATAACATCAGAAATCAGTGAAACTAAAGGCAGAAAATAGGGAAAATCAATAAGCCTGGTTTTTTAAAAGATTGATAAAAATTATAAACCTGTAGCAACTCTCTCTCACACACACACAAAAGACACAAATTACTGATACCAGGAATAAAACAGTGAATTTTAATACATAACCTTCCAATCTTAAAAGGATGATAAGATGATACTATGAACAGTAATATGAACATAAATTCAACAATTTCTGTGAAATGGACCAATTACTTAGAAATCACAAATTACCCAAAACTTACAAGACAAAATAAAGAAATTAAATAGTCATATAACTATTAAATTAATCAAATTTGTAGTTTAAAACCTTCCAAGAAGGAAAAGTCCAGGCCCAGAAGATGTCTCTTATAAATTTCAGAAAACATTTAAAGAAGAAACAACATCCATTCTACACAATCTCTTACAGAAAATAAAAGAGGGAATACTTCACAACTCATTTTTTGAGACAAGCATTACCCTGATTCTAAAACCAGATAAAGACAGTATTTAAAAAGAAAATTAGTGACCAACAATCCTCTTAAACATAGACTTAAAAATCCTTAACAAAATATTGTCAAAACAAACCTTGGAATACATAAAAAGAAGACTATACTATGATCAAGTGGAATTTATCTTAGGAATGCAAAGTTTGTTCCATATTCAAAAGTAAATCAATGTGAACAACAACATTAACAGTCTTAAGAAGAAAAATCACATGATTATATCTCAAAAAGGCAAAAATCAGAAAGCCACGTAAAGGAGAAATGTTTACCTAGGGAAACGATAAACAAGCAATTACATTTTTACAATGAAATTTTACAGTATTATTTCCTCCTGGAAATCTTCTTTGAAACTCCTCATGTTAAATATCAATTTAAAACACCCCTGCAGCATTTCTCAACAGGGCATTTCCTTTGAAGAGACTTTTCAAAACTTTGGCTGATGGGCTGTCTCTCCTTCAGGATGGACACATATGTAATGATGATACTCTATCTCTTTCTTACTAAGAGGAAGCAGACTCTTTTACAGTAAAGTGGGGGAAAGATGTACACATTAGTGTATCATCTTCAAGGTGGCAAGAGAAACTTCAAAAGGTGATGCACACATCATAGGTGATTCTTCCTTCATTGCTGAGCTCAGCTTATATTTACTATGCCAAGCACGTTAAATTTCAAAGCTTTAATATACTACTTAAGTATTCAGTTTATACATTTCAGAGCTTCTCAACTATCATGTGATCTGGAGCCACTCGAAGGCACAGCTGCCTCTGCTTTGGGCTCTGCTGGACGTATGTGGCCTCCTTTCAGCTGTTCTTCCTTCCAACCTGATTAGGAAGAAAGAGGGGATAAAGAGGGAGGAGGAAAGGTCTAGTGGAGGGACAAGTGAGAGGTGGAAAAATGGAAGGACAAATGGTGGTTAAGAAAAGGAGAGAATTTTTAGGGCGCCTGGGTGGCTCAGTCGTTAAGCGTCTGCCTTCGGCTCAGGTCATGATCCCAGGGTCTTGGGATCGAGTCCCACATCGGGCTCCCTGCTCGGCAGGAAGCCTGCTTCTCCCTCTCCCACTCCCCCTGCTTGTGTTCCTGCTCTCGCTATCTCTCACTCTGTCAAATAAGTAAATAAAATTTAAAAAAAAAAAAAAAAAAAAAGAAAAGGAGAGAATTTTTAACCCATGTGTATTTTAATTGAACAGTTCTGGAAGTTTTATCCCTGTAAAGCTATAAAGAAGGGACATCTGCTTTAGAGGAGTTTTGCAGCAATGGTCATGGGGAGATACACAAGGACCCATGGTGTTGCCTTCTAATGAACTTTGTATGAGTTTTCTCTGGTTGCTAGGTATGTGTGAAACATTCTTTCCTTAGGTCAGGGATTTTATTACCTTCCCAATGGCCAGCATTTCACTGTAATAACTGATGGAAAACATTTGTGCAATATTCAAAAGGCTGTCTGAATAACCAGCTCATAACAGCAAGCCACATTTCTGGGGAGAAATCAGAGCAGCCGCTCCCTTCCAAATAGCCCAGACGAGAGCACCAGAGCAGCAGGGTAAAGATGCCTATCCTAGAGGGGCCAACACAGGACCACCAGCCTCCAAAGCCAAAATGCCCAAGGGATAGTTTATCCCAAGATGTGCTTTGCACATCTATTCACCAGGACCTCCAGCAGCAAGTGGAGACAGAAGCCTTCTGGATCCTGGGAGATCCAAAGAATTCTATTCGGCCAAACTTAGGGTGTTGTGGTTAATCTTATTTGTCTTTGCCTAGAGGCAGTAACTGCAGCTTGATAGTGGAATTTATTGGATTTTAAGTTGAGGCCAAGAGATCTAGATGAGCTTTGTCATACTAGCAAAAGGAGACTTGAAGAAACAGGAGGGAAAAAGTAAAATGTGTCAGGAAGAAAAAGAGAGGAAAGAAACAAGCTACTGATTGTTTAACACTTAGTAAATGTTCACCCGTGTCCTAAGGGCTTTCCTTACGACAGCTCATGGTTGGGGTCAAGACAAGACTGAATGAATCTTGCTCTCTTGTGACTTCTCTTAGAAGAATAAATCACTCAAACCAGAAAGACCTTAGCAACTGGGTGCCTTTAACCTTATTTTTCATCAGCAGAAAACTTCGTTCAAGTGAAATCAAGAAACTCACTATAAAGGCAGACAAAAGTATGACTGTGATCCGAGAGGACATGGGCCCCCTAAACAAGAGGGAGAATTGATAATAGACCCAGGCAGGAGCTCAGGTTTCTGTCTGGGTCCACCTTCTTCCTACCCATCACACCATCTCTGTGGAGTTTTAATACACCTTCCCGAATTTATGTCACCTCTCTCCAATAAGATCATACGCCTTGAAGGCAAGTTTCAAATCTCATACTTCTTTTTGTCCCCCACTGCATATAGACAGGGACTGACACACACACCAAGACTCAAAATATATCTGTAGACAAACTCTGGGGATTTTTAATAGTGCATATAGGTACAGAGCAAACTTAAAGTGTATAAAGTTGTGTGGGGGAGGGGAGTTTCATGCCTCTATCTGGGTGAGCTTCCTCCTTTGAAGTTGGTGGCTATGTTCTTTCCCTATGGGAGCAGTGTATCCTGAACAGCCCATGGACATGGCCATGCAAGGAGGAGGGCCTGTGGGGATAACACAGGCAGGGAGACTCTGCCATCCTGTAGAACACGCTTGCTCCGAGTGATGTATCCATGGAGGTATGGCCCCTGCGTGGATAGACAAGTTTCAAGATAAAAGGAAATACCTCGTGAGTGTGTGTGAATCTGGGCAAACACAAACTGGAGGTTGGGCAAATATCAGCAAGCCAAGAGGTCCAAATAGGTCATGATGCTAATTCTGTTAAAATGGAGGAATTAAACTTTAATATAAAAATTATTCTAATGTTGTTGTTAATTGTATAAGCATGTCTTGGAAGAGAAAGATCAGTTGGCTTCTTAACTCCTCTTCCTCTCCCTTTACTGCTGGATAACATAATTAGACCAGGTGTAGGCTCAGGAGACATGCAAGCCTCAGTTCAGTTCCATAAACATATACTCTACATCAGACACTCGGCTAAGAGAGAGGATACCAATTTCCCTGACTTCGAGAAACATAGATACTCCTTTCCTTCAAGAACAGGAAAAACAAATCCCTGCCTTCAAAAAGCAAATAGTCTCTCCAAAAAAATGCATGGGTAGTTTTAACACAGGGGGCAGCATTGGTACCTATCAGATGCTCAATGCATATTTGTTGAAGGAATCAATGAATGATGGAGGTACAGCAGGTGAGGTGTGGGAGTATAGAGAAGAAAGGAGCACAACATAAAGTGGTAAATGAGGGTCAGAAAAAAATCATTTGGTACAAATTTAGTAAATGAAAAGAAATCAACACGTTAGAGCACTTTGCATTTTACAAAATTCTTTTGCATGAAACATCATTTATACTCACCACCAAATAAGGAAAGTGTAACTCTCCCTCGATTTCCAGATAAGGCAATAGAGAAGAAAGAAGCTGGCCCGGTCAAGGTCACCCTGCGGGTAAGAGTCAGAGCCGGGACTCAAACCCATTTTTTCCAACTCTGAAGTTCTTGCTGCCACCAAGACTCGCCAAGTCTGGTTCTTTTCTAGGAACCTCACACGGAAGATACACTTGTACTACAGTTTCCAATCATCTCCTGAGGGGGCATTTGAACCTCTAACACAGGAGGGTGGGGAATCTTACTTTCAAAATTTGGGGAGCCATCCTCTTGGGTATGGTGGTTTCTTTTTCTTTCCCTGGCCCCATCACATAGAAAAATAAATGGTAAAAAAAGAAAACAGTGTTAGCAGTAAATGATAACTTTAAGAAAACAGCAGACCATGCTCCTTAACAATGACACATTTAATGAATGCAAAATGATTATCGGTCATAAACACAGAAAGGTATTTTTATCAAAATGATGTCACCATACACACACACAATTTTCAGCTATAGCTTCCCCAATTTACGTTTGTGAGACATTAGACTGCTTTTTGCAGTTTTCTGTGAGCACTGAGTTGCTGTACTTCCTCGCATGTAAATGAGAAATAGCTCAGGCTGTTAATGAGAACTCTCAACACAGAAGCAGCACCAAAGCATGGTGCTGCATTTATGAAATGGTATTTACATTTGCTTAATTTAATTACCCGGTTAAGTACCGGGTCATAAAATCAGAATGGGCTGGGGAGCTAAAGGAATGGCGGAGAAAATGAAATTGATAATTTTCTATTCCTTATCGAATCAAGATTCACCTATACATAATCACTCCTGGAAGTCTGCTCCCCATCGCGTCTCTTGTCATATCTAAATGAATCTGCCCAGCCTTCTAAAACCTCCAAGACTCACTCCTCCTGTGGGGCTGGTAGAAAGAGCGGCAGACAAGAAGCATACAGCCAGAGTCTGACATCACCTCGGAAAAGTCCCAGCCCTTCCTTGCTCTCTTCCCTCCCTTGTCCCATGTGAGTCCTCCCCAGGCACCCCATCCACAGTCTTGCAGCCAGAGACGGAGCAGTCAGCCTAACACACCTCCCTCTCCTGCGCCAGGATATTCCATCCACGGCCTCATCCAGCCAGCTCCACTTCCTTCCCACCTTCCCATAGCCAACCCATCCCCCTCCTCTCCAGCTCCTAGTCAGGGCTTACTTCTGTCCTGGGCTGTGGACCTCACCTAACCAGCCTCCCTGTCTCCAGCTCCCAACCCCAGGCCTTCCTTGTGCTGCCCCAATAATCCTCGAAGAAATCACAAAGCAGAGCATGGCACTCACGCTGGAAACCCTCTACTGTCTCCCACTGCTCTTGGGTAACTGTGTAGACAGGGATTCAGGTCCTTCACCCCACAGTGGTACATGTGCATCATTGACCGTATTTCCTCAATGTGAAAGTACACGTAAATAACAAAATGACAAGCATAATATTAATAGCAGCAATTTAATATTTTTGAAGGTGGGCTGTCTTATATTCAGTAAGTACAGACAATGGAGTAGAAGGGCTTATTTTTATTTTACCCTGAAAAAAGTCATTATTAAATTGACGACGACTTTCCAACCAAGGAAATGAGGTATGAAGGAAAAATAATAGGAAAAATTTTGCTTCAACTATTGAGGAATAGGGAGGACATTTTCAAAACAGAAACCTCCCCAAAATGCTTCTATTATAATTTTTTTGCAAGAGCATGAATTTGAAGATAGGCTTGAGTTCAGTACCAATTCTGATATTTTATGGATTTTTGACGCTGGGAAAGGTATTTACCTTCCCAAACTTGATCTTCTTTCTTGGTGAACTGGATATACTATCTACCTGAGGGTATCCTTAGAAGGATGGAATTATATAAGGTGAGTTACATACCTAGCACATTCGCAAAGGGAAGATCTCATAAATATGACTTATTATATAGGGGATTAATATTACCATTGTCATTTCTCCTTCCCACCTAAAAGTGTTGCCTAAATATCACATCACTGTTTTCCTCAGATGGTATTATTTGTGGCCATTGTAGAAAAAAATATGTAATTGAATGAAACATCGTCAGAACTCTGGCTGTTTACAACCCAAAAATACATATTTTATATACCAATTTTAAAAGAAAATCCCACCCTAGCCTGTCACCCCCATTTCAAGTAGTTATAGAAATTCCAAATCTGCTTTTGCAAGAAAATTATTTTGATGGTCCAGTAGAGATGAACATGATGGGACTGGATCTGTAGTTGGTATTGCTCAGAATCAGAACAAAGGACATAACTGGGTTGCAAATTAAATTTAATAAGAGTCACCATGGACTTCTATGCTTAAGTCCTTTATTTCAAATCTTGCTGGACACAAGGAGCAGTTGAAACTCTTCCCACATTTGCCCTATTCCACTTCAATTAATTCAGCAAGCAAGACAGAATCAGCTGCTTAAATATCAGTCCATGGCAGAATGGGATGCTAGGAGCACAGTGTGTGCAAGAAATCATGGAGACTGTGCTGGTAGCCACTCAGCCAATCGTGGCACCTGTCCAAAAGATTTTGTCATTTTAAATTAATCAGCACATTCTCGCCCCACACCCCCGGGGCCAAATGTGAGCAGGGGCAGCAAAAGGAATGCATGTCCAGCTGATTGGATATTGCATGAACGTGGCCATAGTGATCGAGGTCTGGGCAGTGCCGGGCCACCCATCCTTGGGCCGCAGGCAGGAGGGCGCAACGAGGAAACTTAATTACAACATGTTCCCGCAGCTCATGGAGACCTAACGGGTGTCAACCCAATTACGGGTGTCTACACTCATCTGAAGACAACAGACTGTGGCACACACAGTGGCCTTGTTGTCACCTCATCTCCACAGTGATTGGACATCCTGGATCTCAGCGCAGAACTGAATTAGAGGAAGAGAGCGCATGGAAATTTCCCAGCCTGGTTTTCCAATCCCTCTGTCAGCCGCTGGAGAACAAGTCCCAGAGTCATTCTGGCAGCCCAGCAACCACACATCACAGCCCAGCCCCGACTCCTCTGTCAACAACCAACACCAGGATGGGTTCACATCAGCTCCCTGTCGGCCAACACCCAAGATGCTTAGAAGAAATGCAGACACTGGGAACAGTGGAGCGCTCATCCTAAGAGCTAGGCTCCCGGGACTCCTTTGCTCTGCCCTCTCACCCTATCTGGTTCTCTGAACCCCTTGATAACACCCTCTGCTAGCTGGGTGGCCTTGGGGAACTCCCTCACCCCTCCTGAATCACAACCTCCTCCTCTCGTCCAGGGTTAGGAGAAGCAGCTAGGCTAGATAAGAACCACCTGGAATAATTCTTTAACAATCTAGATTCACTTCCCCTACGGATTTGGTATCCTCCAGGGATGAAACCCAGGCATGTGTGTTCTTAACAAGTTCCCCAGCTCCTGAGGCCAACAGCTTGGTACCAATCACTAGACTAGAAAGCCAGAAAGGACTAGGTGACCGATAAGGGGTCATTCCCATCCTGCAGTGCATCAAGCTGTTCTTCTGAGCATAGGAATACACGTGGGTCACTTAGCATGTACCAGCTGACACAAGGTATTTACTCATATTCGACCTCATTGCATCCTCACCAAAGCCCCTCTGAGGACGGGGTTTTGTAGCATCTCCTTTTGTAGCATCTCTCACCCCTGTCCCGGATCTCATCAGAAACACCACTTTGTGCAGGAGGCCCGCTGACCCCAGACCAGAATTCACGCCCCTATCTCATGTTCCTTCCACTCCCCTAATCATGGAACCGTCCCACTGTCTACTCGTCCTCTCGCTCCCTGCCTTGGCTCCAGGGCTGACACGTGGTATAGGTGCTTAATAAACCCTGGCTGAACAAACATATTACAGATGGTGCAACTGACGCCCAGGAAGGTTAAGTGACTCAAGGTCACAGGAATTTGAAACCAGGGCCGTCTAAGTCATGAGCTGGTGCTTTTTATATTGTTTTCCATATTCTTATCCCAATGGCTGCCCACCCCCCCTTTGCAAGAGAATGCAGCAGGCATTTGCTCAAAAATCCACCTCTAGATTTCTTTAAAAGTTAAACTAAAAACAACAACCATCCTAAGAAGACTAGCGCACTCAGACCTTGGGGAGAAGTTGACCAACAGGACCAAAGAAATCAAGACCTCAGTCAATCAATCAGACCTCCCAGTCAGGGAGATTGGCTTTTTTTTTTTTTTTTAAAGAGAGAGAGAGAGTGCAAGAGTGCACAAAGTTGGGGGGGTGGGGGTTGGGAGAGGCAGAGAATCTTAAACAGGCTGCATGCCCAGTGTGGAGCCCCACAAGGGGATCCATCTCATAACCCTGAGATCATGATCTGAGCCAGAAACGAGAGTCAGATACTTAACCGACTGAGCCCCCCAGGTGCCCCAAGAGATTGGCTGTGTAACCCAGCCCTAAATAGAGCTCCCTCCCCACCAAGAGCCCTCCTCTGCTCTGCCTAGCAGCGCACGTGCACGAGTGTGGTCAGCTTCCTCCCTAGCAATCACGATACTCCCGGGAGATAAAGATGAAAATCCCCATTTTACAGATGAAGATAATGTGGCTTGGAGGCATTCAGTTGCCGACTAGGGTCCCACCACTGGTGGGCAGGGGAGCAAGACCTGGGCTCTCTTCCCCAGGCAAGGAAATAAACAGCACGCGGTCAAGAGGTGTTTCTTTATTGGCCTGATTTTTAGCTTGCGATTAGGAATTCCGTGTCATTCTTGGCCCCCCTCACCTTAAGCTTCTCCATCAGTATTAACTTCGCTATTGATTTGCTCTGCTTTCAAGACCGTTTTCATATATTTTCCCCCTTGTGGCCTTGACTAGGCCATTATGGCAAGTTTATTGGAAAATTCTGTCAATGGTATGGTTCCAGCTACCTGTACACACGTGTACACACGGGCCAAGATGAGCAACAGCAGCAGAAGGCCTGCTGGATCTGACAGCGGTACCGTGGAGATCCGTTTCCGCTTTCCAGGCCCTTCGTGTAAATGCTGGCTCTTCCGGAGATCGAGATACTGATGAGAAAATCGTCCAGCGCCTTAGAAATGAGAAGCCCTAAGTAAATCATACTTGCATTTGTTTCTCCCCAGGTGTTAAACATAGACTAAAACCTTCAGTTTTAGCAAAAGGTAAGAATGATGCTAGACGTCGGTGCCGAGCTGAGGGGAGGGATCAACAGCGGGGTCACCCAGTGCCCAGGCTTGAGAGTCAGGCGGCCTGAGTCCAAGGTCACCGAGCTAGACCGCTGGGAAGCTGTGTTACTTGGAGAAGGTTGTTCAGCCTGTCTGTGAAGGATGACACTGGGACCCACCTGGAAGAAGTTAGTGGGTAAAGATTCAATGAAGCCCTATAGAGAAAGCCACCCAGCGAGAGCCAGCCTAGGGTAAGCACTCAATAAACAGAGGCCTTTGGTTTTTTTCTTTATTTCTTTATTTGGTTTATTTCTTTATTTCTTTCACCAGACCTTGTCTCCAGGCTTTTTGCCCTCGATCCCTTTCCTTCTACACCCTGCTCCCACCCCCTGCCTGAGCACCCTCCCACGGGACCCCACCTCTGGCCTCCCGCCTTCATTCCCTGGAATGAGACTCACTCAAGGCAATGAAGATCTAACCTCCTGGAATGTAAGACAACATCCTCAAGAAACAACTTCTTCACCTTCAGCACTTCAAAGTGACCCCAGCCACCAGATCAAAAAGAAGAGAAAGCCCAACATCCTCCCATCAAAGGCTCCGGCCATCCCAGGGATCGGCAGCCTCCCGGCAACACTGTGCTTTCGCTGTGTTGTCATCATTTCTATTCATGATGCGAAAGCTCACATAATCCGTCCTTCAAAGAAGATACTTTGAAATCTGGTCTGAAATCTTTCTTCCCTTTAATTTTTGATTTATGTGGTGACTGCCAAAACTGCAGGAATTATGCTGGAACCATTGACAAGTTTCGTCACTGAAGCTTGCGCAAAGGACCCTGAACCCCGAGCGGCCAGGCTGGGACCAGAAGCTACACCGAGTGTGGGGAGCCTCCCTGTAAGGAAGCTGCATGGGGGCCATAGCACAGCCCCCACTGTGGCGGCAGCCCTGCACCTTGCTGGGGAGACCGGAAGCTCTAGGACACAGGAAGACGCAGGTGCCCCGGGTCTATCTGATTATGCACTTTTCTTGAAATCAATCACCAGATATTTAATTTTTAATAAGTAATACATGTTTTTGTAGACCCTGTGGGAAAGTCAGAAGGTACAAGATTAAAAATAATCTATAATCTCACCACTTACAAATAACATCAGTGACCATTTTACTAGATCTAATGGGACGTTCATAACAATAATATCTATACTATCAGAAAGTAGATAAACATTTAAATATTTATATACATATTGGTCTATCTTTAGTATTATAGTCATATATTTATATCATTATTATTGTATATGAATTTATATTGTGTCAGTATACATTTATATCTGCATACTATGTATTTTGTATTTGCATATTACATACATGATGTTTATTTACATAATGTATACATGATATATGAGATAGATCATATAAGTATGTATATATTAAATAGACTTACAGATTTAGATATAAATATCCCCCCTTTTGATATCATAAATCATGAATGTCCTGTTACGAAATCATTGTACTGCTGGATGATTCACCTCCTCGGGGTTGGGTAGGGATTAAGAATCCAATAACCATTTGAGGTACAAGAAATACCACATCCTCTGAAGCCTCATTTCAGCCCCTCCTTTGCCAAAGCTAGCAAGAAAGCCATCTGCAGTGACTTCCCTGTGGTCCTTCTTCCTGTAGCATGTTGTGTGTGAACCAGGAAAACAAAGGCAAGCCCTGAGTCTTGGTCTGAATTGCTCACCAGTGTTGTTGCTCTGTGCAAGGCCTGGGGGACCCTTCCCGGACCCTAACACTCCCCTTCCCCGGTGCTGCTCAGGCCCAGTGCTGCTCAGGCCCAGTGCTCACTGCCCACATCCCCCAGTACCTCCTGGCATTCCAGGCCCTGCAAATGAAGGGCTCCCCGTCTCCTGCTGAATGATCCAGCTCATTTCTCTTCTTTCAATACAGGCAAGTGCTCCATTTAACTTGTGATGTGTTGGCACTGCTGCACTGGGGTTGCTAGGTCAAATGCTAGAGATATTTTTAAGACTGTTTAAAAAGTCTTTGACTTGGTTTGTCATGAAAAGATCATATATCCAAAAAAATATACAGGAAATAAATAGACCAAGTATACACAATTACAACACAAGCACCATCGTACCCACCATCCGAGTGAAGAAATAGATTCTCACGATTCATTTCAGGTTCCCCTCGCCCTTCCCTTCATCCCACAGAAAAACATGATTCTGAATTTTGAGCTTATTAGTGCCTTGTTTTCACATAACTAAACAGTATCTGTCTCTAAACAGCTGTAAAGTTCTGTAGTCTTGAGGACTCTGTACAAATAGCGTCTCACTCTTTATATTGTTTAGAAACTTGCTTTTATCATTCAACTTAATGTATTTATTTCTTTAGGATTCACTGTTGTCGATGTGCAAAGCTACTATGGTTAACTCACTCTGCCAGAGTACAGTATTCCATCAGAGAAATAACCACCATTTATTTATGCAGTCTCCTCTTGATGAACATTAGGGTTGATTCCAACTTGTTGCTGTTCCAATGCGAGGCCACTAAGAACATAGCTCTGCAGTTCTGTGCACACAAAGGTGTGTCTGTCTGCTGTGTGTGGCTACGAGGGCTTGCTTAGTCAGATGTCCTACACAGATCCACCTGCAAAGATAATGGCAATTCTTCCAACACATTCATACGCATTTCACACTCTGCCAGCGTGCTGTGAAGTTCTGTTTCCTCTACTCTTCTTCAATACTTACATTTTGCTAATCTCATAGGGATGAAATGGTGTCTACTTGTCATTTAATCTGCATTTCCCTGATTTCTGAAGAGATAGAGCATCTTTGCATATGTTTCTGGGCCATTTCACATGTCCTTTTCTCTGAAATGCTCGTTTCTGTCTCTTGCCCAATATTTTCCCTACTAGGCTTGTCTTCTTCTTTTTGATCTTTGTAGGTCTTTAGATAGTAAACCATTATACGTGTCTTTGGTAAATTGTTTCCACTGTTAACATTTTTATTAAAGTATAATTTATATACACTAAATTTCACATATTTTACGTGTAGAGTTTGAAGAGCTTTGATAAATTTCACATGTAAACAACCACTCAAAGTGCATAGCTTATGTTAGGATTCACCCTTGGTGTTGTACATCCTACGGGTTTGGACAAATGTGTAATTACTACATGTATCCACTATCATAGTATCATACAGAGTGTTTTCACTGCCCTAAAAATCCTTTGTGCTCCAGCTATTCATCCCTCCCTCCCCCCCAGTAACCACTGACCTTTTTACTGTCTCCATAGCTTTGCCTTTTCCAGAAAGTCACATAACGGAAATCATAAAGTATGTACACTTTTCAGATTGGCTTCTTTCACCTAGTAGTATGCACTTAAGTCTCCTCCATGTCGTTTCATGGTTTGATAGTTCCTTTCTTTTTAGCACCAAATATACTCCAGTATCTGAGTGTACCATGGTTTATTCATCCATTCACAATGAAGGACATCTTGGTTGCTTCCAAGCTTGGGCAATTATGAATAACACTGTTACAAATATCCATTTGCTGGATTTCATGTTGACACGAAGGTTTTCAACTACTTTGTGTGAATATCAAGGAGTGCAATTGCTGGATTGTATGGGAGGAGTATGCTCAGTTTTGTAAGAAAGCACCAAATTGTCTTCCAAAGTGGCTGCACCATTCTGCATTCCCACCAGCAGTGAATGGGAGTTCCTGTTTCTCCACAGCCTCACCAACATTTGGTAGTATCAGTGTTCTGGACTTCAGTCATTCTAGATAGGTGTGTGGCGGTATTTCATGGTTGTTTTATTTTTTTTTTTTAAGATTTTATTTATTTATTTATTTGACAGAGAGAGACACAGAGAGAGAGGGAACACAAGCAGGGGGAGTGAGAGAGGGAGAAGCAGGCTTCCCACGGAGCAGGGAGCCCGATGCGGGGCTCGATCCCAGGATCCTGGGACCATGACCTGAGCCAAAAGCAGACGCTTAACGACTGAGCCACCCAGGCGCCCCTTTCATGGTTGATTTAATGTGCATTTCCTTGGTGACATATGATGTGGAGCATCTTTTCATAGGCTTATCATCTCTATATCTTCTTTGCTAAGGTGTCTATTATGGTCTTTGGCCCATTTTTCAATCAAGCTGTTTGTTTTCTTATTGCTGAGTTTTAAGAGTTCTTTGCATATTTTGGATAAGAGTACTTCATTGATATGTCTCTTGCAAATATTTTTTTCTCAGTCTGTGGCTTTTGTTTTTATTCTGTGGACAGTGTCTTCCTCAGAGCAGACAGGTGTAAGTTTGGCAAAGTCCAACTTCTTATTTCTTTCCTTTCATGGACTGTGCCTCTGTGTTATATATCAGAAGTCATCACCAAACCCTGCGTCCTGTAAATTTTCTCCTATGTTGTCTTCTAGGAGTTTTGCCTTTTACATTTAAGTCTGTGATACATTTTGAGTTAATTTTTGTGAAAGGTGTAAGGTCTGTGTCTAGATTCGCTTTTTTGCATGTGGATGAAAAGTTGTTCCAGCACCATTTGCTGAAGACTATCTTTGCTTTATTCTGTTGCCTTTACTCCTCGGCAAAGATCAGTTGACTATACTTATGTGGGTCTTGCTTGTGGTGTATAATTCTTTTTTATACATTATTGGTTTCAATTTGCTGATATTTTGTTGAAGATTCCTGCATCTGTATTATGAGAGATATTGGTGTGAGGTTTTCTTGTGATGTCTTTGTCTGATTTTGGTATTTATGGGAGGGTTTTTAACTATGAGATAGATAGATATGACCATTCAAATATTTTATTTCTTCTTATGTCTTTTTGGTAAGTTGTGTTTTCCATGGAATCTGTACATTTCCTCAAAGGTATTAAACTTATTGCCATAAAATTGTTCATAATATTCTCTTATTATTCTTTTTAAGTGTCCTTAGGATCTGTTGTGATTTCTTCTCTTTCATTCCTGATATTGATAGTGTGTTGTTTCTATTTTTTTTCTTGACTAGTTTTATTAAAGATTTATCAATTTTATTCATCTTTTCAAATAACAAAATTTTGGCTTTGTTAATTTTCTCCAGTGATTCCCTGTTACCTATTTCATTGACTTCTCCTTTGATCTTTATTACTTTTTTCCTCCAACTTCTATTTTAATGTGTACCTTTAACTAGCTTCTTAAGATACAAACTTGCACCATTAATTTTAAACTTTTCTGATATAAGCAAAGCTATAAATTCTCTAAGCACTGCTTTAACTGCATCCCACAGATTTTGATATGCTGTTTTCATTATCAATTGACTCCAAATCTTTTCTAAGTTCTTTTATGATTTCTTCTCTTTGACCTATGATTTATTTCAAAGTACATTATTTAATTTTCAAATAAGCAAATGAGAAGAACAGTGAGCCCAGAGGCAAATACACACTTACTGATTTATAACAAAACTGGCAGTATAGATCAGTAATGAATGGACAGACAGTCTTTGTAATAAGTGGCACTATGATAATTAAGTATTTATGTGAGAAAAGTGAAATTGGGATTTTGACCTCACACATAACCATATTAAATTGGTTCCAGGTCAACTAAAGACTGAAAGGTAGGTAGGGGTGCCTGGGTGGCTCAGCTGATTAAGCATCTGACTTCAGCTCAGGTCATGATCTCGGGGTTCTGGGATCAAGCTCCATGCCAGGTCAGGCTCTATGCTCAGTGGGGAGTCTTCTTCTCCCTCTGTCTCTACTCCTCCCCCTGCTCATGCTCTTGCTCTCTCGCTCTCTGCCAAATTAATAAATAAAATCTTTCAGAAAAAGAAAAGACTGAAATGTAAAAGACTAAATAATGAAACCATTAGAAAACAATGTAAGAGGACAGAGCTACTCAAAGTGCACTCACAGAATAGTATCAGACCACAGACTTTTCTTAAACTGATCTGTGATCTATTTGGAACAAAAATTTAGAGTATATACTAGAAATGTTTCTAGCAATTCGACAAAAATAATTTTGTTTTTGTTGAGTCTGATAATAAAAATTGGGGCTTCTATGTTTTTGTGTCTTTTTAAAAATTTCATCTTTCTGGTAATTTATTTTTATTATATATCACAAAAGTAGTAGCCCATAGCAGACTGGGAGAAAAAAGCTGATCCTTCATCACAGTGTGAGAAGTATGTAATATACTTTGTACCTCAGAGTTGCAAAGGATTTTTCTTTAAAGATTTCATCCATTTATTTCAGAGAAAGAGTGAGAGAGAGAGAGCATGAGCTGGGGGAGGAGCAGAGGGAAAGAGAGAAGCAGACTCCCCACTGAGCAGGGAGCCCAATGCGGGACTCGATCCCAGGACCCAGGGATCATGATCTGAGCCAAAGGCAGACGCTTGATCAACTGAGCCACCCAGGCGCCCCAGCAAAGGATTTTTTAAACTGGACACAAAAAGCATAATCCATAGAAGAAAAAAAATGAAATTTTCACCACATTAAAATTTTATTTACTAAAACATGCCACACATAAAATGATACATTTGAGATCATTTTACTATTCTAACATAAAAGGGTACTTGGGTGGCTCAGTTGGTTAAGCATCTGCCTTCAGCTCAGGTCATGATCTCAGGGTCCAGGGATCCCTGCCTCAGGCGCCCTGCTCAGCGGGAGTCTGCCTCTCCCTCTCCCTCTGTCCCTTCTCACCCCTGCTCATGCTCTCTCTCTCGCTCTCTCTGTCTCAAATAAATACTTAAAAAATCTAAAACTATATATATGTATATATATCCTAACATAAAAATATGGTAGTTAAGAACTATAAATATCAATAATGGCAGAAAATTGATAGTTTGGGAAGATGGTTGAGCAGTAAAAGGGGTTCAATGAACTAACCTTTCTATATTTTGAATATGTTTGAAAACTTTTATCATTAATATTTAACTGTTTAAATTAAGTTAGAAGATACTATAAGGAGAGAAAAAATGACAGCCTATGGATTTGGAGATGGTATTTGCAGTACATATAACCAACAAACAATTAGTATTTAGAATACATAAAGAACACTTAGAAATTAATTTTTTAAAGACATGTAAGCCAATAGAGAAAAATGAGTGAAAAACATTTAAAAAAATTTGTGATGGGCAAAAGACATATTTCACAGAGGAAGGAACACTAATGACCAATAAATATATTAAAAGATTCTCCATCTCTAGTAATTAAGGAAATAGATGTTTAAATCACAGTAAGATGCCATTTCACACCTACAAGATTGGCAAACAAGTAAGTCAGAGGAGAAGGTAGGAAATGGGATCCTCACGCACCACTGATGGAAGTAGGAATTGGTGCTCCAACTTTAGAAAGGAGTTTGGGATTACCTAAAACAGTCAAACATACACGTAAGCTATAACTCAGTACTTCCCTTCCTAGTTACCTCCTCCAGAGAAACTTTAGCCCACTTGTTTCTATAAGTATCTTTATAGAACCATTGTTCACTATGTCACAAAACTGGAAATAACTCAAATACTGTACTAGAATAGTATCAAGCAGTACTAAAACATGAGAACAGATACATAAATAGAATGAAATGGGTTATTATAGAGCAGGGAAAATGAATGAACCATAGCTACATTCACCAACATGAATTAAGCTACATATTCAAGTTATCTATCTAAATAATAATGTTTAGGGTAGGGTCCTAACGCAATGAGAATTATTCAAATGCAATAATGTTTAGGGTAGGGTCCTAATGCAATGAGAATTATTCAAATGCAGTAATGTTTAGGGTAGGGTCCTAACGCAATGAGAATTATTCAAATGCAATAATGTTTAGGGTAGGGCTCTAACGCAATGAGAATTATTCAAATCATTTAAAGTTCAAAAACAGACCAAGCAAAACAATGGTTTCTTCTCCAGGGTGATTTACAATGGTGAGGTATTACTACCAAGGAAAATGAGAGGATGATTATTGCAAGAATCAGGATGGTGACTTCCTTGAGGGGGTGGCCAAGCTGAAAGTGAACGAAAGACACAGCGTATCCAGAAAGAGCAGACAGAGGATTTCTAAGATGCCAGTCATGTCCTTTCTCTTAACCTGGGTGGTTGGCACATGGTCTGCAATTTATTATCATTAACTAATCTTCACGTATACTTTTTATACTCTGTAGCAGATATTATATATTTCACAAAAAAATTAAATTCCCCTCCAAAAAAAATAATACATTGAAAAAGTTTTAACCCCCATGAAAAATCTGATGCAGAGCTACGGCGAGGTTAGGCCTACCGGTGATCCACTTAACAAGGGTTTTCTGAACAGCAGCTCTGCACCAGGCACTGTGCTGTGCAGGAGGGACACGGAGATGAGCAAGATGGAGTGCGTGTCCTCAGAGCTCCCAGCCGTCGGAAGAGGCTGACACCTCCACGTGTGTATCCTCAGGAGGGAGAATAAGCTGGAGGGTTTATGAAGATGAGCCACGGAAAATGGCTTAGAAAAAAGCTTAGCCACCAACTATCATATCCTTTGACCAATGAGCAAGGAGGAGACTGAGAGTTTTGCCAAAGGAGAGCCAGAATCAGAGCCTTTCCTCAGGTCATCTAATCTGGCCAAATAGCCTGAGTGTTTGGAGGCAGGTGGAGACCAGAGACAGGAGGCAGAAGTCCATGGGCGCTAGAGGAAGAGCTCACAGAAGAGCTACTGGGCCCTGAACCAGGACAGTGACACCAGGATGGAGAAGCAGAGGGTGCAGAGGTGTGTATGGCAGCTGGTGTGGGAGGGGTGTGTTGTGAGGCAGGGATGAGCATCCGCAGAGATGGCAAAGGCAAAGATAACTCTCAGAGAGGTTCAGCCTAGAGGATGGGAGGAGGGAAGGAATGGGAGTGGGGAGACCCAAGAGAAGGAGCGATTGCAGAGGGAGGGAAGGCAGGGAAGAGAGCCTCAAGGGTTCCATGCAAGGGACACACAGAGACTAAGGCCAGGGTGGACATCCCAGGGGAGATGTCCTGTAGGAAGTCAGGAAAGGCGCATGACTTTCCTGAGCCCTTGCACCCCGGATGATTTTTTCCTCTTCGGGTGAGAGGATTCTCTGCAGCTTTATGATCTTTCCAGTTGCTGACCAGCCTTCTAGACGCTGAGAAAGAAATTCCAACCACTATACACCAGTTCACATCTGCCACTCTCCCAAAGTTAAATAGGGTCTGCGGTGAAATGTACACTTGCAAGCAAAGCTCACCCTGGACCATAGGCTGCATCCACACGGTATGAAAGCCTTGATTTAGAAAAATAAAGCTCAAAACCTGGGACCTGACAGACCTGGGTTTGAACCTGCATTTCTTTCCAGCTCTGGGACTTGAGGCAGTCGGCTCAACCTCTCTGACACCCGGGTTCTCTCATTTATGTAATGTCAACAATAATACGTGCCCTGGTTTTCTCACAGAATCACTGAGTAGATAACACACAAATGTGAGCTATTAGGATTGTCGTAACAAGACCATCTGGTGAGAGCAGGAAATGCTAGGGGGTCAGAAGAACCAATCATTGCGATGAGGAAATAAAAACAGAAAACCAACCAACCAACCACATGAACTGTTCTCTATTTCATCTGCTGTTCTGGCCTTTTCAGTAATTCCAGTAACTGGGTTGCTAAAACTCATCTGTTTCTTGATGGAAGTGATACTGTAAGAGATCCACGGAACACTTTCAGATCAAATTACTACCAACTAAAGGGAAAATACCAACCAGACCACACGCTCCTCCTTAAAAGCGATTCCAGAAGTGTAGCATTTTCTTTTTTTTTTTTTTTAAGATTTTCTTTATTTGAGAGAGAGAGAGAGAGCACAAGCAGAGGGAGGGGGAGAGGGAGAGAGAGAATCTCCAGCAGACTCCCCACTGAACGCAGAACCGTGACGCCGGGTTCCATCCCAAGACCCTGGGATCATGACCTGAACAGAAGTCAGATGCTTAACCAACTGAGCCACCCAGATGCCCCGAAACAGCATTTTCTAAACACAAGCCCTCCTCCATCCAAAAAGAAAGGTGGGGGAGCGAGGGCTGGAGGAGGAACACGTGCTACTTGTAATAAGTGTCTTCTGTGCGCCCGGGACTGTGCTAAAGGTTTTATGTACACATTTCCTCATTTGTCCGTTTGTCCACACGACTGCTCTGCATGCAGGACAGGTAGAATTTCCTAATTTAATAGATGAGAAACCTGAGGCTCTTTAAATCTCAGAAAGCTGCCTAAGAGTCCCTGGTTAGATAGAGTCAACGCTGAGCTCCAAACCCTGGTCTGGGTCAAAGCCAGTGTGCTCTCATCCTACACGGTTTCCCAAGTGGAACCCGAACAAGCCACGACCGGAAGAATCCACGCCCTGCACTAATCATTGACAAATTCATCCTCAGTTCTTCCATTTGTAGGAGGAAAGGCTGGCATGTAATTAACTTAAGGATGAGTTCTCCATAAATTATACTTCAATCTGGTTCTATATTTGAATAATTAAGTTTAAAACAGAAAGACTAATGAAACTAATGGTTACCAAATTACTAGATTTTGAAAATCATTGATTTTCTCATTTGCCTGCTAAAATTAATGGATCTCATTTACACATACAGATTGTAGTTGCTTTAGCTTTGAGAATATTTATCCAAGTTTTTCCACTAAAGTTTCAAAATCCATTTGCAAAAATGCAATTCTACTTCAATTATGCTCATTTGCATGGAAACCAAAGCCTTATTGCTCTTCTAATTGATACTATTATGGTTGTTCCTTTTATTTGAATACAATGCCCTTGTAACTTAAAGAAAAAATTTTTAACCCAGCCAAGCAACTTTAAAAGTACATATGGAAATAATCAGTGTAATACAATTTCTTCTGGTAAGTAGGAGAAATAAAAGCAAATTCTCCTGTTACAAAACACACACACATACACACACACAAAAAAAACTTTACAAAATACATTTTTAACAATTTCCACAACCCAATACCCTAAGATATTATAACCATGTGATGCTAAATGTTTCTATCTCACAGGATGAGAAGGTATTTCCTGGAATGATTAACGGACAAGATAAACTCCACAGGACTTCCAAGAAGTGAAGACACATGAGGATCCAATGACCTGAAAAGGAGCTAAAAATCTTCTAATTTACTCGCAAAGTGAAGGTCACCACCTACAAATTCGGTGGGTTACAAATCAGCATTTTTTACAATGAAATATAAATTTAATAGAAAACACATAGGTAGAGCAACTATTATTTTGCAAAACTTCTGTTTTACATTTTTAGATGTGGACATGTAAATATATGTGTGAGCACATCTGTGTGTCTATGTGTCTGTGTGTGTGTGTGTGTGTGCATGCATATGAGTCTGTGTGGGGAGGGTGTGTGTGAGTGTAGCCTGAGTCATGGTCACAACGTAAAATGTATTTCTTACTGTGGATCAAGGTCAAAGTGTTTGAAAAACACTCTTCTAATGGACCCTCTTTTTCCAGAAGAGTTTTGAAGAACTAATATTGCAAAGCTAATAAAGAATAGATTTTGGCATCAGACAGCTTGGGTTCAAATCCTGACAAGCCACTCCATCTCCTTAAATCTCAGTCTCCTCCTTTGTAAAATGGAGATCTCACAGGTTTGTCTTGAAGATTAAAAGAGATAGATAATGTGTGTCAAATGCTTAGCACAGTGTCTGTTATAGAATAAGCAATAAACGTTGGCTACCATTATTTTCCAGAGCTGCTGAAGAGCTTCCTTGTCTCTATTAAATGTATCTGCTTCTGGTTATATCCATTTCTTACTCAGTCCACACCCGCAGTGATCCCCACTCAGCTCCAGGCGTATGCTAGGAGAGACGAAAGACTAAAAAGAAGAGGTGTGCATTTTCGGACCCTCATCTCATGCTTCTTTCAAGTAAAAATGCTACCATGAAGCCCAGCAATTGCACTACTCGGTATTTACCCCAAAGACACAGATGTAGTGAGAAGAAGGGCCATATGCACCCCAATGTTCATAGCAGCAATGTCCACAATAGCCAAACCATGGAAAGAGCCAAGATGTCCTTCAACAGACAAATGGATAAAGAAGATGTGGCCCATATATACAATGGAATATTACTCAGCCATCAGAAAGGATGAATACCCAACTTTCGCATCAACATCGATGGGACTGGAGGAGATTATGGTAAGTGAAATAAGTCAAGCAGAGAAAGTCAATTATCATATGGTTTCACTTATTTGTGGAACATAAGGACTAGCATAGAGGACATTCGGAGAAGGAAGGGAAAAATGAAGGGGGGGAATGGGAGGGGGAGGTGAACCATGAGAGACTATGGTCTCCGAGAAACAAACTGAGGGTTTTAGAGGGGAAGGGGGTAGGGGGATGGGTTAGCATGGTGATGGGTATTAAGGAGGGCACGTACTGCATGGAGCATTGGGTGTTATATGCAAACAATGAATCATGGAACACTATATCAAAAACCCATGATGTACTGTATGGTGACTAACCTAACATAATAAAATAAAATTTAAAAAAAAATGCTACCATGACTGGAAGATTTTTAGTCACCTTAGAATTCTTCATGACTCCAGGGTCCTTTTTTAACACTCTTGCTTCTTTCAATATGGTTTAACCAGGCATGGAATGGGGAAAAGGACACCCTTCAAAAACAACAACAACAACAACAACAAAATCAAGCAGACCATGAGTCCAAATACTGATGAATCCTGGCATAATGAGGTTTAGAGTGGCTAAAACATGGAAAATTTAAAGAATACGCAAGAAATTGGATTGAAAATATCATAGAGTTAAAGGAACTTATAAGGCAAGTTCAGGATTTTTGAACTTTATAGCATAGTAACAAACACAGGCAGCATTTGCTGGGTCCTTACACTGCATGATGCAGGTGCCTTATACACATTATGTCCATGAACCTTCACAAACCCCATGAGGTTGGTGTCCCAGCCACCCTCAGTTTTCATGTGGGAAAGCCAAAGATTCAAGAGACTGAGAAACTTGTATTAAATGGTGGAGCCGAGATTCCCAACTTGGCTAGCTGTGGAGCTAATACTCTTTAGGTTCTAGCACCTTCCATGAGTCAAAGGGGGGGGGGGGGCATCAGAAGTTTTTTAAACAGGAGATTGACATGAAGGGACCAGCTGAGGAGAACAGGTGGAGGCCAGGAGAGCTGGAGCCAGAGAGCCCACTGGCAGGCTGGTAACTCCCACTACAGTCCAGGCAGGAAGGGAAGAAGGAATGAATGAGCCGCTGGTGCTGGGGGTGGAGGACCCAGGTTAAGATTTTAGATAGACCTGAGGGATCCCATTGCTGCAAATTGGTGATTGTCTAAACGTGAGGCGTGAAGTGACCAGCAGAGGCCAAGGACAACTCTTGGGTTTCCCCATGGTTTGGAAGGGGCAGAGCCTGAAACCCTCCAAGCAGCAGGGACAGGTCTGGGAGACGAGAGGAGGGGTTCAGTTTGGGGCAAGTTCACAAGGGAAACCACCAGCAAAGACAACGCAAATTTGCATACAAAGAGGCAACAGAGCACAAGAGCAGGGGCTGGAGCCAGACTGCCTGGCTATGAATCTGAATTCTGACACTTAAAAGCTGTGTGACTGAGGGCAAGTAAGTTAATATATGTAATACACTGCCTGACACAGAGAAAGAACTCGGGACATGGTAGTTATTAGTATGATTATAGAACCAAATGAAATAAAAGTCAGGAAAGGCAGGAAGTTTCTCCCAGATCCCCGGTCCCTCCCTTATAGTGCATCCCTGTGCCATAGTTTAAAAGCTGTTTTGAGATGGGTTAGGAAGAACAGAGGGGCAGAAAGGAATCAGAGAAGACCCTACAATGGGTCCCTTCCCATTTGCTCCTAAGGTCAGTGCTATTTCCATTCGGATTGCAGACGGAGAATGGTCTCTGGTGTTGTCCTCGGTTCTTCACTTATTGGGTTGGGTGATTGCCCCACCCTTGAATTTGAAACTGACTCTTTTGAGGGGCCCCTTAGCTGTAAGTCTGTCTGTCCTGTGTTGATCACGGGGAAAAGAGCACACTCCTGAACTCCAACCAGATTGGCTGGATTTACATACCCCGTGGGAAAGGGGCAAAGATGGGGAATTCATGTTTATTAAGAACAGACACTGAGGAAGCACTTTATACATATTGTCTCAACACTTCCTCACGGTGGACCTGTAAGGGTGGCGGTATGGTAAGGAAACTGAGGCACAGGGAGATTAAGGAAACTTCCAAGTCTCGCGGCTGGTGAGTGGCTGAGCGGGATTGTTACTCGGCTCGCCTGACTCCAAAGCTTGTCTCTTCCCATCACCCCCTTCGGCTGCTCATCACCCAGGATGCTGTCCATGGCAAGGCCAGTACCAGAGAGCTGATTACCCTATCCTAAAATACCATGTCTACACTTCCAGCACTTTCCACTGAAAGGCAATGCTTACTAGAGGTAAGAGACCCAACGGGATCTAGTTGGCTCCTGCTTAAATCACTGAACTGGGAGGTGGTAATGCAACTGCTATCATGCTCAGGGTTCCTTCCGTGCCCCTGAGGTTTTCTAGTCACCAGGCCCTGTAGCAGAATAACCGAAAATTATCCACAAACTTAAATAAAAATGTGATACAGATCAGCATGCAAAGAAATACAACCACCAAGGTACCACTACCTATCTGTTTAAATTTTTTCTTAATTAAATACTGATTAAATTCAATCTGGATTTACCTTAGCAGAGAGTCCCGTGTGTTAATCCCAGCATCTGAGGGCTCCTGGCTACGGTGGTATTCCATCAGTTTCTCCACGCCTTGACGCAATAGTGGCAAGAGGAGTAGCCCCGTGTCCTTCCGGGAACACCACCACTTCCCCCCATTTCCCTCCTCATTTCAATCAAGCATCCACCACCCTGTGAACCTAAGGCTTTCAGTCTTTCTCTGTTCTTAATAGGCATGATGCTTCTTCACTTCCTGAGCTAGGTGCTCCTAGTGTGGATTGTGAGAGCTGTGTGTGTGTGTGTGTGTGTGTGTGTGTGTGTGTGTGTGATGTATGTTTCTCTCTTGCTTCATCTTGTTTGGCATGCTTGTTTAGGTCTGCCAATTTCTTAAAGAGACCAATTTATCTTCCTGCCTGAGTGTATCCAGATTCCCACCTGCAGCAATGGCTGATGAACTTTCTTCAAGACAATCCTCCCTCCAAGATGACTACAAAGCCTAGACAAATTATTTTTTTGAAAAATCTATTTGAACATACTGGAAGGCCACTAAGGGAGCAAGGATTTCAGAGGCTAAAAGCCTGAAGGGAAAGCAAGCCAAGAGAGGTGATTCCAGCAATTGACAACTTTATGTTAATGATCAGAAAGCTGAGAAGCCATCCAGATATTTCAACCATCTCAAAGAGAAAGGCCCTCGGAGCCCCTGCCTGGCTTTCTGACAGAACCCCAGAACCCCAGGAAGGCAACATCCCAGGGACAAGAATAAATAAAACCCAACCATACGCTAGTTACAAAAAACACACCTTAAGAATAAGGATACAGAACGGTGGAGAGTAAGACAAAAGAAAACAAATTCATGCAAACACTAAGCAAAAGAAAGATGGATCCACAATATGACTGTAAAACAAAGTAACTTTGGCTTTAAAGCAAACAAGCACCCCCAGGAAGAAGGAGAGCCATTTCATCATGATGACAAGAGTCAGTCCACCAGGAAAATACTAAAGTTCCAAGTTTGTGATGACCTGTCACAGTCAGGATTCATACAGGAGTGAGACACCACACCAGAAAATGGAGCTGGGAAATTTTAATATAAAGAATTGCTGGTTGAAGGGTGTCTGGGTGGCTCAGTCAGTTAAGCGTCCAACTCGTGATCTCAGGTCAGGTCATGATCTCAGGGTTTTGAGATCGAGCCCCGCATCGGGCTCCACACTCAGTGCAGAATCTACTTGAGATTCTCTCCCTCTGCCTCTCCCCCTGCTTGTGTGTTCTCGCTCTAAAATAAATTTTAAAATCTTTAAAAAAAAAAAAAAGAATTGCTGATTGACGAAAAGGTGATGAGCTACTAAAAGGGATGAGCAGTATGAACCACAGGAAGCTGAGGGATGAACAGACAAGGTAGAACGTAGCAGCTCAGAGGAAGGCCCTGCCCCACTGTGGAGGAGCCTGTTTAGCCGCCCCAGGAACAGCCCACCACCGATGTGGTGACAAATAGACTGGACCCACTCTCATTTCTGAGATCCACCAAGATGCAGGGTGTCCATCATGGGCCCATCCCCCCCCAAAAAACCAATGGTGATAAGAATGATATTTGCTGGAAATTATTCAAGAATCCATCATAGAACACAAACCACCTTTCCCTTGTAATGTTGGCACACTTCCCTCACAACCTTCCTGAGATCCTTACAAAAACAGAAGCACTTTGAGAATCATTCCTCCACAAATTCACTTCCTTTTTCTTATTGTTACTCTTGGCCACCACCAACTTCCCCGGGCCTCCCTCATCTAACATAGGACCACAGGTATTGTCCCCATAGTTCTCAGAAATCCGGTGGCCAAATGAAATATGTGTGTAATTTAGTGAGAAAGAACAGCCAGCTCGCAGCATCTTGGGCATGGCCAGCAGCTGGGGAGCCAGCGGGGAGGAAGCAGGTCTTAGCCAGGCGGCCTCTGCCTGAGCTCCCATGCCCGGCTCCTCTGCAGTCAGCCAGAGCTCTGGATGCAGACCGGCAGGCTGGATTTAGGCCTCGTGTGCTAATGACACTGTTTCTTTTCCCTTTGGGGTTCAATTCTGTGCTTGGCGTCTTCTGTGCAATTCTTCTCAGCTTCCATGCAACCTTTGATAATGTCCTGCCAACTTGGATACCCCTGGGTAGCATGGACAGCTTCAGGATGGACAAGGCTTGCAAAACCCTCAGGGGGCTTTCACTCCCCATGACCAGGGACTTGAGCTGCTAGTTGTGGGGTGCCTTCCTTGACACCCACTCAGCACCCACCTAGCTGTGACGTGCCACTCCAAAAGGAAGAAGAGACCAAATGGGCTATGACATTATTTTCCCTCTACCAGGGTCTCCTTCTCACCAAGACTGACAAAGAAAGAGGGGAGTAGGTTCTCAGATCTGTTCTCCCCAGTAGGTAGCTGCTTCCCTGCTTTCTGCTTAAAGTAACCTCCTAACAGTTGGAGCTGATGCCAGAATGCCCATCATTAGAAACCCTTACCTTTGGCCTTAGAAACTGTTTGTTTCCAGATTCTCTGTTAAAACCCAAATAGCCCAACATTTTGAGACAGCATTTCCCAAAGTGTGTTCCCCAAAATGCTCTTCAAAATGTTCTTAGTAAAATAGTCCCAGGGTTTAAACAGGAAAAAAGGGGTGGGGGGTGGAAATCAGTGACATATCACATGTGTCTCCTGAGGGGTCATGAGACAAAGTAACATGGAAAGGCTCTAAAGAGCTCACAATAAAGGAAATCATTTCATTATGTGTAACAGTGTTTCCCAAAAAGATCTGATCGTGAAACCTTTTTTTGTTTTTCCATCAGTAAATATCCCTCAAACAGAGCTTCTTTGGAAACCCCTGACTTAGGTCATGAATTTACAATAACTTAGTGAAACAGTGTCCAGATCTCCGAACTTGACATCAGGAAAACGTGATCTTCCATCACTGGTTCCGTGGCTTTAGAGAAGCCACGAAACATTCTGATCGTCCACTTTGGAGAAGGGGAAGTTACAATAAATATGTACCTCAGAGGTTTTTGTAGTGAGGGCAGAGGTATACTGACTATAAATATGGTTTGTAGATAGTAAAGGGTTTTTCAAGTAATAGTAACATCAGCATAGTTATTATTCATCTAGCCCTTTGTGACTATGATTTTTATGCTTATCATTTTGGCCTCAGCGGCTTCACAGTATCCAAAGGAGCTGGAAGGCAGGTGAGTAAAGCAAGTGGGTTTGAAGTGGGTGGTAGAGAGCCAGGCAAATGGACTGAGACCCCACCAGGAGGCAGCCCCACCACGGCTGGGGCTCTCAGCCAGTGTCCAGTCTCCAGAGAGGCTCTTTCAGCCTCCAGCTGATGGGGCACAGAGAGCCGAGACACACACGTGTGCTTAAGTGCAGCACACAGACCTTGACACACACGTGTGGAAGGGAAACATGCTCAGGACAGGGTCTCCAACGCAGGTCAGATTTCAGCTCTGACTGTGAAAGAGCCCTGGGTGAGCAGATCTCGCCCCTGACAGCAAACCAGCCAGTTCTCATTCCGTTCAGCATTGAGCCTGTGGTCCGTAGAGATCTTTGGGTGATGGAACCAAAAAGCCACACACGGTGAGGCCAGGAGAACAACTTAGCAACAATGCAAAGAAGAGTCCCAGAGCCTCAGTGACAGCTGAGAGCCCATAACCTCTGGTTCACCCATCCCTGACGGCCAGATCCATCTACCTGTTCCTGCTGCCAGTTAGCTGGGGAGCCCTTGCAGCAAGGGGCGTGCCCTGTTCACATCTGTATCCCAGCACCCACTGACCAAGGAAGGAAGGAAGGAAGGATGGAAGGAAGGAAGGAAAGATGGAAGGAAGGAAGGAAGGAAGGA
>NW_022589745.1:8600173-8734011 GCF_004348235.1 Phoca vitulina | reverse complement strand
AAGGAAGGAAGGAAGGAAGGAAGGAAGGAAGGAAGGAAGGAAGGAAGACAACTCCGATGAGACCACTGACATGTCACCCCCTCATGCCTCCCTCTCTTCCTCTCCCTCTTGAGGGGGATCTGCACTTTTATGGAGAAGAGGGCCACACCCTGAGAGTTCTGTGCACAGCGAAAGATCCTGATAACCCACAACCAAGACCTCCTCTGATAACCCACAACCAAGACCTACAGTCTGGACACGCAGTTCTGCACAACCATCCCTCACACTCCCAGATGCTAGTGAGGGTCCCCAAGGTACCACATCAGATCTGAAAAATGCCCAGATGTACTTGCCATTTTACCATAGGGACCGCCCTGATCTGGTTACACCAGGCCCCAAAAGCTAGATAGCAAATGCCATTTGACCGCAGACACTTAGTTTCCATATGTCACTCATCAAGCATTTCCTAATGAGGCTCCTTCTACCCCAGGCTTCTAGTAACCCTGTCCTTTAACTTTTGTATTCTGATACTTTGGCTTCTTTGGGGTCTTGCTGATCCTGGAGGAAGTACCCTTCCTAAGGTGAGTAGATTCTCCAGACAGTCAACAGCTTTCCAGTGAGCTTGACTTTCAAATGCAAACCAACCAACCCAGAACCTGGATCAACAACAACCTCCATTATTTCAAGTGCAAACCAACCACATCAGAGCCCATCCCACTTCAAATCAGGAAACAGGAGAGGAAACCTACCACAAAAGGGCAGGACCTCTGTCATGTTCCTGCAAGGCCAAGGCTGGATGCTCGTACAATAGCTTTGTACCCGCCTCCAGATGAAGATGTTAGAGATCTAATCAGATTTCCCTCCTTACCAGAAGAGACTGAAGTATCAGTCAGTTATAAAGGTCCAGAGCTATGGGCAAGGGCTTTCTGATCAACCTCTGGTTCCTTTGAAGTTCTAGATTCATTCCACAAATATTTATTGCATACCCTCAACTAGGCACTGGAGGCATGGGAATGAATTGGATGCATTCTCTTAGCACAAGGAGTGTGCAATCTAGTGAGGAGTCAGACATAAACAAAAAGGCCCATCAGAGGTACAGATGCTATCCTAGAAGTCAGTGGGGACACAAAGGAGAGTTGTCATTTCCACTGGAGGAGCTGATAGTGAACAAGAGGCCACCACAAAGGCTCAGAGGACAATGTCACAATGATTCAGGTGTGTGTAGTACTCTGTAGATTTCAACAGTGTTTTCACACTCTTTGTGCTATCAGGGTGACCGAGGTGGGAGCACGATTCCCATTTTAGTTGGCCCATGAGGAAATAATAGCTCAAGCTTATGTAGCACTCACTAAGCATTTCACACGTACTAATCTCTTCTGATCCCCGTAACAACCCGAGGAGGCAGGAAAATTATTATCCTCATTTTACAGGTAAGGACAGGGATAGAGAGAGGTCCAGTGATCTGCCCAGCTAATCAGTAGAGAGCAGATTTAAAATACAGGCAGTGAGATGCCAGGACCCCGGCCCGGGAGGGGTCCTCTGCCACCTCTCAGGAGGCAAAGGCAAGGAAGCAAATCCTGCAGGAAAATCCAGGCATTCAGCCTCAATGCCCAGGGCCATGTTCACTCCTCCCAAGACAGAACAATTAGACAAAGTTTGGAAAACCTAGAAATAAAAGGAGGGAAAAGGGAGGGAGGAAGCACACTAACCTTTGCTGAGTGCCTACTTATGTGCCAGGCTGTTCTTATTGTCTACGGAATGGGGGTCATACTCACCTGGCAGTTTTCAATTTTGGCCACCTTGAGTAGAAACTCCCAACCTAGCCCCCTACCCTAGCTTCACCTCCAAATCCAAACTTACCTTCCTCCCTCCTGGCTCCCCATCCAGCCTGCTTTCCCATCACGCAGCTTGTACTAGTGGTTTGGCTTCTAGGGTTTCATCCATGTGAGTTTAGCTTTGCAGTAAACACAGATGCACCTGAGAGCAGGGACTGTGTTTTGCTTCTGCTCCGGATGAGTTAGACATTGTCAGTGAGAGCCCAGGACACACTCACTAACTGGGTTGACTGGTCTTCTTAAAAGAAGGCATAACACTCTCTTCCCTTAAAATAATTTATACTAACAATCTGATTTCTATTTCCTGTTATACAGAACAGTGATGGACACCTTCTCATTTCCTCTTTAGTACAAGGCTGTAGACCTGATTTTTCTCATCTTTGCAGAGAAGAGACCTAGCTTGAAAGAAGGAGCAGAGGATGTCTCAACCCTAGAGGCCATACCTGGAGGGCCCGAGCCTTGCTTGCTGCCCCCAGCGAGTAGGTTCTTGCTCATTCTGCACTCAGGGTCCGGAAGGACGCACTTCCAGGGCCCACGTGAGAAGGCATGGCCTTCAGAAGAGCCTGATGGATGCCCTGCATTGGGGAACTCAGATGAAGAAGCCTGGTGTCCGCCCTGGAGGAGTGACAGCATGCCAGAGTCTTCCCACCATCTGTCTGCCGAGAAGGGCACAGAGATGGGACGGGGTTCTTCAGCATTCTGGGTCCCCAACCCCTTCCCACCTTGAAGCCGGAAACAGGAGGGGAAACATCACCACACCATAGTAGGACCTCTACTCACGTTCCAGCAAGGATTGTCCCCTGCACAGTCAAGGCGAGTTTGGGGAGAGGCTGTCTGGGTTACACCTGCACCCTGCAGAGGTGTGGATTCCTGGCCCAGAAGCCTCTGCCTTTACCCTTCTCTGTTTGGCAACAGGCCCCAGGAACTGCCCGTGTATTTCATACAGCTCTGCTGTGTCTTCCTGGAGGGATATTTCTCTCCACTTCCAAAGCACCATGTGCACATAATTCCAATATGCTTACTGAGTCGTGGCGGGAATTCGTGCAACTCAGCGTTGTGGCAGAGGACGGAGGCTTCGGTTATGTCAATGGGGTTTTTTTGGCAGGAATCCCACCCAGAACACCGTTGCCACTGCCCTTGACGGAAGGAGTGAGGCAGCCCAGCCTGCGGCACGGGGACACGCTCGCCCCTGCACAGAAGACCCCAACGCTTTGCTGCGCAGGTTTCAAGAAAGCAGGGCCTTGGGCTGCAAATGTTTCTGTTCCTTTGCAAAAATGCAGGAGTCAGGCAAACCATAAAGAGATAGGAGAGGAGCCCAAAGCCTAATAGATTTTACACTGGGGACACACCTTCCTCGGGCGTACCCATTAATGAGTGCAGCTAAAAGTGAGGACTTCTGGATTGCGTGGAACTTCGCCCCATACAGTGGTTTGGCCACTTTCAGAGTGTTTCTGTGGTGGGCACCCCCACCCTGGTCTGTGCCCCCAAGAAAAATAAGCTTGGTTTAGCCTCCATTCTGGAAAGAGTGCAGCTAGACTGCCTGCCACCCTGCCCCCCTCAACATCCCAACAAGGTAGGCATCTCCATCCAGATGGCTTCTAATCTGCTCCTGAACAAGCTCTGGAAAGTCCATTCTTGACCTGGGATGTGACTGCATTAAGAAGGTCCACTAAGCGCTCCTTCTGAGACTTGGCTGTAGGTCATGGTGGATACCTCACGCACCATCCCAAGAAGCCCTTTTTTATTAGCTGTAAAAACAGGTTTAAACTCGCCCGGGTTAATGGAGCCAGTAATTGGTGGACAGGAGTCCGGCCACTTCTCTTGGTTAAATTTACTAAATAGTTCATTTCAGCATAACTGCAGACAACCCATTTAGCATTGAATACAGAGAAGGTATCGCGTATCACCTCCAGCCACCCCTCAATAGTGCACATCCAGGCTTCGCAGACCACAGTCCATCTTCCACCCGTCTTCCTCACCTGGGACCCATGTGTCACCCCTAGTTCTCTGCCCAGCACAGTCACTCCCAACCTGGTCTCCACCCTGGTGGCCCTGCCTTCTGACAAGATCGGTACAGACACCGATTACCCTAGATGCAACCAGCCACGTGTCTGTGCTCTGGCGGCTTAGGCTCCCAACTGCTTTGACCCAACCAATTCTGTCCTGGGCTAGAACCAAAGGCACCCTGTCTTCCTCACTGCATAGATGTCTCTTGCTGGGTCTTCACAACTGTCCGATGCGATAAATAAAGTATTTTTGTTTTGTGTTGTAAATAATGCATTGAATTGGGATTCAGAGAAGGGCCATGGCAGACAGAGTACAAGCTGTGGAATCATAAAGATAGGATTTGATTCCAGCCCCCCTCCCGCCTGAGTGACCTCAGACAACTTATTCAGTTGCCTTGAATCTCAGGTTCATCATCTGTAAAATAGGAATAATCCAGCAGGTAATTGAGAAAACAGAGTGAAACAGCATAGAAGATATAAATCTCTGTCAAGAAATAGGAGACCGAAGAAGTGCTCATAAGCAGGGCAGCAGGGCAACGTTGGTGAAGGGAAAATGAACCCCCAGGTCCAGCCGACTGACCTTAATCCTTGCAGGCAGCTGGGTCCAGAACTTCATTCCAAGTTCAAAGAGATCAGGAAATGGAAATAAGATTGTTAATATAAATTATTTTAAGGGAAGAGAGTGTTAATGCCTTCTTTTAAGACCAATTAACCCAGTTAGTGAGTGTGTCCTGGGCTCTCACTGACAATGTCCAGCTCATCAGGAGCAGAAGCAAAACAGTCCCTGCTCTCAGGTGCATCTGTGTTTACTGCAAAGCTAAACTCACATGGATGAAACCCTAGAAGCCAAACCACTAGTACAAGCTGCATGATGGGAAAGTAGGCTGGATGGGGAGCCAGGAGGGAGGCAGGTAAGTTTGGATTTGGAGGTGAAGCTAGGGTAGGGGGCTAGGTTGGGAGTTTCTACTCAAGGTGGCCAAAATTGAAAAATATCAGGTGAGTATGACCTCTATCCCTTAGACAATAATAACAGTAAAACTTCCTTTCATGGAATGCCTAGTAGATGCTGAGGGCTCATTTGGTTTTCTCATAATCACGAAACTATTTTACAGATCATAAAACCAAGACCCCAAGAGTTAAATCCCTTGACAAGGGTCAAACAACTAATAAATGACAAAACCAGGATGCAAAACCAGATCTGTTGGATTTTCTCTGTTGAGATAGAGAACAATGAGGCTTACATACAGAAAATCTCAGAGACCAAGAGGAGAGAAAACTAAGAGGCAAAGTCGAGGGTCAAGAAAAATCTAATGGGCTGTGAGCAAGGGTGGAAGCGAAACTAGAGGGTGGTGCTTCTCTGTAGGACTCAAGTGTCTCGGGTGTGTCTTTCTTGACCTTTGGGTGTGTTACCTGCATGGGGCAGACTGTTTTAAAACTATGATAGCTGGTTGGGAAAGATACTGAAGTATCAATGAAGTATTCAGTGAGTACTGAAGAAATGGGGGGGGTACTTCCTGGAGGGGGTGGGGTGGGTCCTGGTTCGCACACTTCAATATTACAAGACCTCCACCTTCCTCCAAGCATTCAAGAGGGCACTGGGGCTGTTTTATCTTCTTGTCCGTTCCACTTACAGCACTTCCTTTTTGCAAACAAGAACAGTCACAAGATAACATTTTTCACCAGCTAGGGTAAGTTGCCTTTTTTTGTTGGCTCTATTGATCTTACTCAATGTCCTGTAGGTTTTGGTGAAAATGCAGGCAGCATTGAAAATTGGTGCACCTCTTTAAGGCATAACTGAGACGTTCTTTTGATTAATAACTATTTCGTGAGCATTTCCCATAAGCCCAGCACTGCACTGGGTACTAAGGATAAGGAGCAAAATACAGGTCACGGACTTAAGGGAACTCAAGAGCCAGTGGGGAAGAGAGCAACTCAGAGTGCTAAGCTTTCTGCTTCGGGAAACACAAGGCACCGTTCATCAGGAGCCAAAGAATATTGTGGCAGTTTACCCACGATGTCTATTTCCAGAACGTGATACTTAATACATAAATATGCTCGGGGCGCCTGGGTGGCTCAGTCGTTAAGCGTCTGCCTTTGGCTCAGGTCATGACCCCAGGGTCCTGGGATCGAGCCCCGCATCGGGCTCGCTGCTCAGCGGGAAGCCTGCTTCTCCCTCTCCCACTCCGCCTGCTTGTGTTCCCTCTCTCGCTGTGTCTCTCTCTGTCAAATAAATAAATAAAATCTTTTTAAAAAAATACATAAATATGCTCACTGAAGCACAACTTTTATTAGTTGAAAGCAATACATATGCCCAGTAATTTGAACTATTAAGTAATTTATAATACACCAAGTAAAGACTTTTGCTTGTATTTAAAAAATGGTGCTATGTGGGGCGCCTGGGTGGCTCAGTCGTTAAGCATCTGCCTTTGGCTCAGGTCATGATCCCAGGGTCCTGGGATCGAGCCCCACATCGGGCTCCCTGCTCGGCGGGAAGCCTGCTTCTCCCTCTCCCACTCCCCCTGCTTGTGTTCCCTCTCTCGCTGTGTCTCTCTCTGTCAAATAAATAAATAAAATCTTTAAAAAAAAAAAAAAAAAAAAGGTGCTATGTGTTCTTTTTTTATATACCAGGAGGAAATGCTTGCATTGTTATGTTACATTAAAAATTAGTTATGCTATGCTTAAAGCATAGGAAAAAAAGACTGGAAGGCAATAACCAGGTGAGTACCGATAAGTGTGTAACAAGCAAAAACAAAAACAAACAAAAAAAAAACTCAGTTTATAGCATGTGCCAATTACTGTGATGAAAATCCCCCCACCATGACTGATTTTAACTGCCTGTGTGACGTCACTATGTCTTGAAAGGGGGAATCAATGCATTCATTTGGCTTCCGCACACTGGTACCAGCTAGCTTCAGCACCACTGGCAATAACCCCAGGATGTTGACATAGTTTAGATGATGTAATTATGGGCCATATTATTTTTTATCTGTACTTTCCAAATTTTCTGTGATGCAATGAAGGAAAAGAACATCATGTTTAGAAAGCTCACGTCCCCAGGGGAATAGCCTTTTAGCAAGGGGGGCCATTAGCTGAGGATCCTACCTGAAAAACACTATTAGGCTTTCTCTTTGCACACTGGACTAAATTATTCTTGTTATTTGGTTTCACATTGTGTTCACTGAATAATGTCAGGAGCTAGAGTGAGCCAGAGAACACGGTCCTTTCTTTGTCCTGACACAATCCACCCAGGCAGGAAGTGCTCCGAGAGCTGAGCCAGAAGAAAGAGGTCATCACGAAACTATGTTACAGCCAACCAAGAGTCCGCCGTGGTCCACTGAGTCAAAATCTTTTTATTGAGTTGTGCAGTTTTTTCCTAATGAAAATTAGGTTAATGCAACATTAACCTCCAAGAAGCGTGATGTCAAATAGGTGAGTCCTGAGGCTAGCCATTTATCCTCAGTTTTCACAGCTATAAAATGGGCACACTAGTACACATTGGTAATCATGTCACAATGGTGAGAATCGAACGGGATAGCAAACGTGAAGTGCTGGATAGCGCTAATAGATATTAGTTCTTTTTTTTTTTTTTTTAAGATTTTATTTATTTATTTGACAGAGAGATAGAAGAGCACAAGCAGAGGGAGTGGCAGAGGGAGAGGGAGAAGCAGGCTCTGCACTGAGCAGGGAACCCAATGCAGGACTCGATCCCAGGACCCTGAGATCATGACCTGAGCCAAAGGCAGACGCTTAACCATCTGAGCCACCCAGGCGCCCATAGATATTAGTTCTTAATTGACGCTTTTGCTTACTCTACCACCTCAGGAAGGAAAGGAAAGGTCCAAAGAAATGTCAGCCCACAGAAAGGGATTAATGATCGATGAGAAGCTCGTGGTCTCACAGATAGCCCCAGAGGCTTCAGAACGGCAGTAGCACACATGTTTCCCATCTGCCATGGCATGAAACCACGCATTTATGTTTTCATAAAAACCTCAATTCTGTCCTAAATACACAGCTATCATATAGCAAGAAAAAAAAAAAAATGAAGTTCTTTAGAAAGTCAGATTTCTTTCACATCCAGACCTGGAGCTCAGACAACACGACCCAATTTCAGAGAAGAAGCAACACAGAGCTTGTGCCCACAATCCTAAGAGCAGCTTCCAACCACCCCCTTCCCGCCAAGAGACAGAGTCTAATAGGGAGAGGTGGCAAATTGCTAGGTGCGATTCTGTGCAGTTCACACACAGAAATATGTACCTTGATTGAATTCACAGAAATTGCACTCTGCTTTCAGAAAAGACAAGTGCTTATCTCTCAAAGCACTAAGGAGAAGTAGATACGAGGGCCAAGAGCTTCAGGTCCTCAAAACAACCAGCAGACCCACCTTTCCCTTCCTCACCTAGGAGGGCTGTACTCATCGGCACGTCTGGCACCGACGGGCGGAACCCTGCTTGCTCTGGAGCAGAATGAGCACACAGACTCTGCAGCTCTCTTGCAGAGCCAGACAGCAGCAAGAATGTGCTCCTTCTGGAGCCATGGCAACCGGCCTTCAAGTGGCTCTTTCCTTCTGCTCTGACCAGAGTTAAACTCTTTCCTATACATTAGCCTTTTTGTTGTTCTATCCAGGGATTGGAAGGCACTGGGGACAAAACATGATTAAAAGCAACCCAGCAATGATGATTAATTTTATGTCAACTTGGCTAGATTATTGTGTCCATTTGTTTGGTCAAACACGAATCTAGATGTTGCCGTAGAAAGTGCATTTTGGATGAGATTAACATGTAAGTCAGTAAATTTTGAGTAAAGCAGATCACCCTCCATAATGGGGGTGGGCCTTGCCCAATCAGTTAAAGACCTTTAGAGCAAACACCAGTTTCTCAAAGAAGGAATTCGGCCTCCAAACTGCAACACAGAAGTTCGGCCTGGTTTCCAGCCTTCAGACTCAAGACTGCAGCATCACCTTGGACCTGAATCTCCAATCTGCTGGTTGCCATCCAGATTGGGGACTTGCCAGCCCCCACAATCAATATATGAATGATTCTTTTAAAATCTTGACAGATCAGGGCACCTGGGTGGCTCAGTCAGTTAAGTGTCTGACTTTGGCTCAGGTCATGATCCCAGAGTCCTCGGATTGAGCCTCGCATTGGGCTCCCTGCTCAGTGGGGAGTCTGCTTCTCCTTCTCCCTCTGCCCCTCTCCACTGCTCATGTGCTCTCTGGCTCTCTCTCTAATAAATAAATAAAATCTTTAAAAAAATCTTGACAGATAAATAGATAGATGATAGATAGATGATGATAGATAGATAGATAGATAGATAGATAGATAGATAGATAGATAGATGATAGAGAGAGAGAGAGAGAGATGATAGAATCTGTATGTATCTGTATCTATGGATATATAGATTCTATTGGTTCTGTTTCCCTGGAGAAGCCTAACTAATACACCAGCAAACACCTCTCTATTGTCAAAAACCAAGCAGTCCAGAGGGGCAGAGGACTTGCCAGCAGACCTAGAGGGATCTCCATGCAGGTGCAAGCTGCCGGGGAACACAGACATAGCCCCTGCTGGTGGGCTGCTCGTGACTCTCCATGAGCTCCATGTCCATGATTACCTTGTGTGATCACCTCACGTGAAGGCACCAGGTAGGTCTGAGGCCTGGCCCATGGGGCTAAAAAGCCCCCAGACTCCTCACCCTCACCTCCGCAAACAGTCAGTAAATGATGGCTGGAACCTTTACTCCCACAGTGAAGTTGGGTAAGAGAGACAAGGAACCCACCCTGGGAGAAGAGAAGGTAAGGAATCCAGACTGTTAGGAGAGAAGATCTGACTTTGCAGGCTGTGCCCTGTGGTGTCGCAAAGCTGCTCAGAGAACCTGCAGCAGTACGAGTGAGGAGTGAGAAGAAGATTCAGTGACAAGGTGTGCTCCAGGGCAAGGCTTCTCAAACTTGAAGTATGCAAAGGCATCACTACCATAGCTTGTTTAAAAAAAAAAAAAAAAAATGCAGACTCCAAAGCTCCCATGGAATGTTTTGCTCAGAAAGTATAGGGTAGGGCCCCGAAAAGGACTTTCAACAACACACCCCAGGTGATTCTAATACAGACACTACATGGCTCACAAATGGGGGCCATTTTGTTGGCAAGGCCAATGACTAGTTAATACAATGGGGAGAAGGGACTGCCCACCCCCCTCCATCCCATCCCATCCCATCCCATCCCATCCCACGCTTCAGTCCAGGCAGCAGGAGGAGACGGAAGCCCACGCAGAGGATGGTCATGGGCCATCCAATCTCTGGTCATCCAGCTTCCCATCTCTTTCTGTCTCATGCAAGTGGAAGGAGCAGTCTACTGGGACAGGAACAGAAGACCTCATCCCTGTTGCTCCTCTGGGGTGCAGTGGGCGTGGCTTAACTTGAAACTCTGGGAAAGGAAAATCTAATTCCAGACACAGTCATTAGTCAAGGGTTCATCTGAGATAGAATCGCATTGAGCTGACATTCATTTCCCCTTCTCAATTAGCAGAATTGTGATAAAGAAAATGGCATTAGTCAACATGAGGGGCTGGAAACGAGCGACTCTCAGATTCAAGTTCCACCCTGATATTCAAGCACAGGGGTTGCAAATTCCTCCTTCAATGCTGGCGCCTTCTCAGTGGTAACACTCATCCACCTGCCTCCTGCCGCTCAAATTCAGGGCCTCACCCCTTCCTTCAAGTCCATATTAACGAGCGCTTCCCAAGCACCTCACTCCCTTTCCTGACTCTCCCGACCCGCACCCCTGCAGACTTGCTTCCAGCCTGTGGAGACTTCCTCTGCAAGAAGCATTACCCAGCCAGCTTAATTACTCCTTCCTTTCTCCACAGTGACCTGACCGGAGGCGGAAACACCATCCCATATTTCTCCATCCGTCATTTTAACTACCCCGCAGTGGCTCATAAGTGTCCTCTGTTCTGTTCATCACCGGAGTACCCAGGGCTTCCTGAATAGCACATCAACCCAACCACACTTGGGAATGAAGGATGTTTAAGCATTCCACTTTGTAACCTTTCTCTATAATAAGAATGCTAAAAATTACAAAGGGCAGAGCTGGAGGTTAGAACCAAAGAGGGAGAGAGAGCGTTGGGTGATTTGGGGATGGTTTTATGTGCTGGAGCTTTAGAAAAGCTAATGAGAGTGCAGGCCCAGGTGACAGGCATCTGGGAAGAAGGGAGAGGGAGTCAGGTCAGGGAGGCTCCGAAACTCCACCCTCGGTGGCAAGGAGTCACCCCCAGGCCAGTGCTAAAGCTGACGGCGTGGTGTTTGGAAGAGGAGGTGGCATCCGGTGGAGAGGAAATTAGCGTCTTGGGGTTTCCTCCCGTAGCTAAGCCAAGCTCACTGAGTTAGTAAGTTATACAACATTCTTCCCTCCCTCAGTAGCCAATGACGGGGCGTCTGCATAGGCACGAGGCCCGTGAGAGGCAGCCATTGCAGGGCTGTGGGGAAGTGGGTCTGATGAAGCAGCTGCTGGACCCCAATGTGCAGAGACACGCGGGGCTCTGCTGCAGTCCGTGGCTAGACACGGCATGGGCTACACTGCTGTCTCGACGCCCCCGATGGGCCCCACCACCCCCTGGGATGCATCCTCTGATGTAGCCCCCTCCCACGGTGGCTCGGGTGCCGGTCATGTGACTTGCTTTGGCCAGTAGCGTGACAGCAAATATGCACAAGCAGAGAGACTTGACGGCTCCTAGGGGCCCTCCTCCTGGGGAGGCCGGTGGGAGAACAACGGAGACGGCTTGGCTGCCAGCCCCAGCGAACCGCCAGATACGGGAGTGAGGTCACCTTGAATCACCTCTTACCCGTAAAGCAGCCAAATGACACGAGTGGCCCCAGACCAGACTAGCTAGCCAAGGCCAAACTGCACATATGAGAAAATAAATGATTGTTATTCAAAGCTACTGGGTTTGAAAGGGTTTGTTATGCAGCAATAGATAACTGTTACCTTATACTTCTTACTGGGAGGGCCTGCAACAATTCAGAGAAGTCATGCTTCATAAAATTCAACAGTTATGCCTGATATAAAACTCATCATGAACCAACAATAAAGAACCTTCACAACCTGACAGGCTATCTTCCAAACACTCACAAGCAAATGTAAAAATAATGGTGAGATATTAGAGGTGTTACCATTAAAGTAGGAGCAAATGTCTACTATCACTGCTTCCGCTCAACATTGTAGTAGAAGTCCTTGATAGTCCAACGGACAAGAAAAAGCAAAGGTGTAAGAATTAAAAATAAAAAGAGAAAAAAACCATACCTATTTACAGACAATGTGATTGCCTGGGGTTGGCTGAAAAATGCCCCCCCCCCAAGATGTCCATGTTCTAATCCCCAGAACCCATGAATACAACCTTCTATAGCCAAAGGGACTCTGTCAGTGTCATTAATTAAAGGATTTTGAGATGTGACGTTATCCTGATTTATTGAGGTGGACCCAGTGTATTCACAGGGCTCCTTATAAGAGGGAAGCAGGTACAAAAGTAACAATTCTATAAAAGAGCTGAGAAAAATCCAGCAAAAGATATACAAGACCTTTATTAAGAAAATTATAAAACATTTTTAACAATATGAAAGAAGACCTTTGTAAGCAGAGAAATATGCCACGCATATTATGAAGATCTCATCACAAAGGAGGCATTTTTCCCCAGATTGATCAGGCAATGAATGCTTGTTCCTAGCTGGCACCTGTGTCCTCCTATGATGGAAGAGACTAGATCTCTCTGGAACCTCTTATATTAATTTCATTCATGAGGGCTCCACCCTCATGACCTAAGCACATCCCAAAGGGCCCATTTCCTTGTAGGATCATCTTTGGGATGACTTTAACACATGAATTGGGGGGGCACACACATTCAGGTGATAGCAGTAATATTTCAAGAGATGTAGGCATTGACCATGCAGATCCATGGGAAAAGAGCATTCTCAATAGAAGGATCGGCCGCAGTTAACTTACAAGAACGTCGAGGCTTGTAGAGGTAAGGTTACTAGCATCATTGTGTATAATCTAACAGCTCAGTACAGATTTAACCCAGGTCTCTCTTATTCTAAAGTCTGCAGTCCTTTGGTTACACCATTTAAATAACGTATCCTTAAAATTAATGTCAGGGCTGGGATGCCTGGGTGGCTCAGTCAGTTAAGCATCTGCCTTGGGCTCAGGTTGTGATCCTGAGGTCCTGGGATCCAGCCCCTCATTGGGCTCACTGCTCAGCAGGGGAGCCTGCTTCTCCCACTCCCTCTCCCTCTCCCTCTGCTCCTCCCCCCATTATGTTCTCTCTCTCTCTCTCTCTAAAATGAATAAATAAAATCTTTAAAAAAAGTTTTTTAAATTAATGTCAGGGCTTTCTTACCCCAAAGTCAAAATATTTTTCAAGACATAATAGTAATCCTCGGACTTGACTCACCAACTCTTTCCTTGTTTCCCACCAACCATTCCTAATGCTCTTGCACCTGTTCATCAGCCTCACCAGGGCCCCTCAGTCTTGTCCCACACACCATACATTGCCCAACCTCCACATGACTTCCATGCCAGCCCTTCACTTACCAACGTGCTATCCCTGCTGGTGAACTTCTACTTGGCCAAGGCCTTCTCAAGTGGCGTTTCCTTTACGACACTTTTCCAGCTTCCCAAGGAGAAGGAATCGCTCCCTCCTCAATGCTCCCTTAGAAATTCAGTCACATGGAAGCCACACTGTGTGGCCTGTGTTTATCTGTCTATCCCTCCAGACTGTAGACTCTGAAGGACCCAGTCAATATCTGATTCATCTTTCTTCCTAGCACTCACCACAGAATAAAGGATCTCAGTAGATGTTAAATCAAGGTAGTTCAAGTGGAAAATGAGTGAAATATTAATGACAGTGAAAACCAAAGCATCGTGAAGTAAGTCAATTGTGATGTTCAATAGAAACTATGGTAAAAGATAATAAAACCTAAGATTTACATTTGGGCATAAAACGATGTGCCGCCCAATGAGTATATTCAAGATTTACTAAATATTACACAAATAAAGGAAGGCATCAAGAAGACCAGGCTAAAAATGACAGCCAAGCTGCACGCAACACTTGCTAATTGGTTGTGTTTGTTGGAAGAGTGTCTCCATGTAAATACATTTTTTTTCAGAAAGATGCTTCAGGGAACTGGTGAGCCACAAATATGCCTTGAAAGCTAAACTCTGGATATTGGGTTATTTCACTGAGTACAGACTTAGAGAAGACTCCTATTCATGATGGAATTCATTCTTCTGCCTCTAGGAATGTGTATTTACTTAATAATTTTAAAGACTCTTGCTTCAAACCCAAACATTCTAAAACCACATTAATCCATGCACAGGAATTATGTACTTCATTACAAAAAAAGAGAGGGAGAGAAATTAAAAGATAGTTCCCCCATTGCAGGGTTTGTAAATAAAATATTTGTTAATCAAATGAACAGGGGTAATGCTATTATAGGAAGAATCTGAGACCTTTATGGAATCTCCCATTTTCTTACTCAGCCCTTAGGGTACCCTACTTGTGTTACACATCATGGTAGCCATTAGCAATATGTGGCTAATGATCACTTGTGCAACCAGGGAATCAAATTGTCAATTTTACTTGAGTTTCAATTCATTAAAAATCAAATTTAAATAGGCACGTTTAAATTGAGCTAGCTACTATGATACCAGACAGCATAAATACAGAATATTTCCATCAGAAAGTTCTACTGGATAGCATTATTTGAATTTTGCTGTAGCTGGCCCAAATACAATAAATATGAATCAGATTAACAGTGACCAGTTACACTAGCCAAGATATGGAAGCAGCTTAAGTGTCCATTGATTGATGAACGGATAAAGGTGTGCTATACACACACACACATACACACACACACACAGAAATATTATTCAGCATAAAAAAGAATGATATCTTGCCATTTGCAATGACATGGATGGAGCTAGAGAGTATAATACTAGGTAAAATAAGTCAGTCAGAGGAAGACAAATACCATATGATTTCACTTCTCTGGAATTTAAGAAACAAAACAAATGAGGAAAGGGGAAAAAGAGAGAGAGGCAAACTAAGAAACAGACTCTTAACTGTAGAGAACAAACTGATAGTCACCCGAGGGAAGGGGGATGGGGGGATGGGTTAACTAGATGATGAGGATTAAGAAACACACTTTTCATGGTGAATACTGAGTAAGGTATGGGATTGTTGAATCACTATATTGTATACCTGAAACTAATATAACACTGTATATTAACTAACTGGAATTAAAATAAAAACTTAAAAAAAAAACAAAGACCAGTTCATCAAAAATAAACTCTGACACTGGGGCACATAAAGAGGTCCCTGCCTTCAAGGAGACAGATGTGTGAAAAATAAAACAGACAGGAGTCCCTAATGAAGGTATGCACAAGAATTATGTAAAGGAGCAATTCACTATATATAATAGATTAAAAAAAAACTTCAGCAGAAGACATGATATTTGCACCAATTCATATAGAAAAGACAAATTTGAACAAAGGATGGAACAAGAGCAGAGAATCATCGAGCCGAAGAACAGCCACGATTGCAGGCACAGAAAAGAGTCCCAAAAGGTCACAACGTTGGGTGGACAGCTCACAGCCTGGTGAGGCTAGAACGTACCAGCTTTGTGGAGAAGGGGCAAATGACAGCTCAGTGGAGAAGCCTGAGCCCTTGGAGACCACGTGAGGGAGTTCGGAACTGTCTTTGGGGGCAAGTGGGACTTGTGTCCTGTTTCAAGTAGAAAGGTGATGTGGCCGGATCTGTGCTCTGAAAAGGTCATTCTGGCCGTGGCGAGGAAAATGGGCAGGATGGAGCTGGGTTAGAAATGTGGAGACCTAAGAGGAGGCCGTGGACTTAAAGCAGAAGAAAGAGGACCAGGCTGAGCTGGGGCAGAGGAGGTGAGGCTGGAACGGAAGCAAGGGATGTAAGGGTTGTTTATTCAAAATGGATGAATATTTATTTTAAAAAGACTCTCTTTTTTTGAAAATATAGCAAGTGTGAGACGTGTGATCATCCTGACATCCCGATAACATATGTTACAAGAGAAGGTGTTGCTGCAATTTTTATGATGGGCTCTCATGAAAGCTCGCAAAACCACTCCAAAATGCTGAGCACACAGCCAACCTGAGAAAGCCCACCCCCACGGCTGAGATCAGGCCCCCCACATGCCAGCTGCAGTTTTCGTTCCTCAGGATGAGAGCAGGTACCAGCTGCGGCCAGGGGAACAGGGCACAGACGGGGAAGAGGGAGGACCAGGCCTCGTCCTCCCTCAGAGACCATGCACAAAGCCCTGGCAAGACCCCAGGATGTGGAGTCACACAGACCACACTCTCGGGCCCCGCTCAGCAACTAACCAGCGCTGGGCTTTGAGCAAGCTACAGAACTATCTGAACCCTAATTTTCTCACTTATAAAGTGGGAGCAAGACCACGCCCCTTGTAAGTCTTCAGGAGTATGAGGAGAGCCTAGTGAGGGCCTTGAATATGTTGATTCCCTTGCCTTCTCCCAAACACACCCTCTCTAGGTAGCCAATCCCCCAAAGCTCTAGTGGAAAGAGCTCAGATCCAGTCTACAGCCTAAAGTCTTTTCTACTCCTGTTACATTTTTCTCATTTTTAAAAGATTTATTTATTTATTTTAGAAAGAGAGAGAGTGAGCAGGGGGAGGGGCAGAGGGAGAGGGAGAGAGAGAATCTCAAGCAGACTCCCCACTGAGTGCAGAGCTGGCTGAAGCTGCAGGGTTTGATCCCAGGACCCTGAGATCATGACCTGAGCCGAAATTAAGAGTCGGATGCTCAACAAACTGAGCCACCCAGGCACCCCAACCTCTGTCACATTTTCCTTTGCTTCCCCTTCTCCTTGATAAAATCTAAGTACCCTTGTAGGCTTGGGAGGGGCTGCTGTGGGGCCTGCAGGGCCTGGGCAAAGAAGGCAAATGGACCTGAGCTGTCCAGAGCTGCGGGTGCCCCTGGGGATGGTGCAGCCCCCACGAAGGGCCTCCACACAGGAGGTCCCGGGGAAGGGACGGGGTATGCAGCTGAGCTAGAATGGGTGGCCCCAGACATCTTGGGCTGAGGAACAGAGCTGGTGTCCCAGTCTACCTTCCTCCTCAAGGCAGGGCAAAGGGACAGGGAAGGAAACTGAGGCTGACGCTGATCCATCTCATAATACAGAGAAAATAGGCTGGAACACCGACCTTGTGCTTGGCCAAAGCTGAGAGGCCACATAAGAGAATAAACAGAAAATCGCATGAATTTTTTAGATCTACTGGTTTACATTATGGCTTTCTCATCTTTAGGAGGCAGCCCCTACCAGGGTCCCTCTCTTATCACTACCCAGAAAGTGACCATATGGAGAACAGTATCTCTAACAGCTTGTTGCCAAGAGCAAATTCTTAGATTTCTTCATTCCTCAAAGTACAAAGCAAGTCCTTAGGCCTGCATTTGCATTTCTGGTTTCCTGTCTGAAGACCCATTGCTTCCTCAAGAAACTGACACTCTTTAGATGCCATCTGTCCCCTCCCCATGGTGGAATAACCTTCCTTAACAGGTCTCTCTGGAACAGCTGTGCCAGGATTTACTGTGACAACTCCAAGTGCAGTCAATACATATGTAGCTAGAGTAACTGAGAGGAGTCTACTTGTTCTGGAAAACCTTGAGCACAACTAAACAAAAGGGCATGTTGTAAACTTCTCACATTTGTCGTCTAAACCATTTAAGCTGAACTTTTCCGAACTCTGTTCACATCTTACGTAACTTAATAGGGTCCTGTGGGATTTTCATTAAGAAGATTAAAAATGCCTGTCGCTTTTCTTTTAAGAAATTTCTACATGGTTCCGACATGGTTACAACAATCCTATGTGGTAGGTTGTTATGGAAATTGTATTTCCCCCAAAATTCCTATGTTGAGGCCCTAACCTCTAGTAATCAGAATGTGACAGCATTTGGCGGCAGGGTCTTTAAAGAGGTGATTAAGTTAAAATGAGGCCTTTAGGGTGGGCCTTGTCCAATCTGACTGGTGTCTTTATAAGAAGAGATTACAACACAGAGAGAGATACCAGGGGTGAGTGTGCATGGAGGGACAACTGCGTGATGAGGCAGCAAGATGGTGGTCATCTGCAGGCCAAGGGGAGGCCTCAGAGGAAACCAAACCTGCCAGCACCTTGATCTTGGCCCCTAGCCTCCCGAGTTGTGAGAAAAGAAATTCCTGTTGTTTAATCCATATGACAGCCCTAACAAACTAATACCTAGGTAGAGTATAAAAATCACAATTTTTCAGCTGAGAAAATGGCCTGGGGTTATAGAGCTAATCCTAGCATCAGAACATGGACTTGTAGAAACTCACGCTTTAATGCTACCATACATGGCTTCCCCTTTTGCAAACAAGTTAGGTTTTAGCCGTATTTTGTGAAATTATCATTTTTTAAGTGAGTTTGCTTGAAGACATTATCTCTGAAGTGAATTCCAGTTCCATCTCCCATCTCTAAGCAGTTACCTAACCCCCACTCAAACCCAGTGCTTTCTTCCAAACACAATAAACACCAGCTATACCACAAACTCTACTGCAGGTCTAGCTACAGTTTACTAAATTTGTTTCCTATGACCAAAATAAAGAAATCGAGAAAGGAAAGAAGGCATAGAGCCCTCACATCTATCATTCTCAATCTACCACATGAATAATGATAACTCCACTTTATCCAGACAGAATCTGGAGGTCGTGTGTGGGAAGCATGGGAAGAGAGTGGGATGTTGGTGGAAAGAACATAAAGTTGGATCAGGTCAAATCAGGATAGAAAACCTCTAAACAGAGATCCTGGGTTTAATGTTGTAGCTTGGGGGGGTTCAAAAGGGCTCCCACAATTTGTTCAAAACATGGACCAGAGGTGGCCCCCACTAAGTGAGGCTGAAATGCCAGAACTATCTATATCCTACAGAAGAAGACAGGCAAAGGTGTAGGAAGATTGGAATGAGGGAGTCCTTGTCCCGTGAGACCTACTCATCCACCCAGGAAAGGTCGAGGACACACCTTCACCACAAGTGGGACGGATTTGTGAGGGGCCCCAGAAAACTTGAAAACTCCTCAGGTGCCTGGGTGGCTCAGTCGTTAAGCATCTGCCTTCTGCTCAGGTCATGATCCCAGGGTCCTGGGATCGAGCCCCGCCTCGGGCTCCCTGCTCAGCAGTGAGTCTGCTTCTCCCTCTCCCACTCCCCCTGCTTGTATTCCCTCTGTCGCTGTATCTCTCTCTGTCAAATAAATAAATAAAAATCTTAAAAAAAAAAAAAAAAAGAAAGAAAGAAAGAAAACTCTTGTGGCCACTCTTCTCTGCAGGTCACATACTACAGTGGACAGTGCAGCCACTGAACTGGGACCATTAGATGCAATGGGGATAATTGGATTCCAGGGTGGCAGGGGCCAAGTGGCAGCACTTCATTGCCAAAGGCAAGGCAGGTGTGATAATCTCCATCACAGTCAAAGCAGTAATGGAAATAGTCTGACTTGCGGAGATCTATGGTGTTAGCTAATTGATCGTGACGTCCTAAGAAGAGAAATAGATTGACCACCTACTAAATTCTTACTTGATCTGTAGACATGGGAGATTTCTAGGGTGAATAAACAGAAGACTGACTTGAATGATGAAAAATGGATAATCCTAATCCCTCAATCTATTCCCAGACTTGAGCCACTTTATAGACCCCTTGACTGGAGAGGAGACCAGTTCCCTTGAGGAAGGATCCTGCTACACTGCCAAAAATGTAGACAGTGACTCTTCCACCCAGTCTTACCAGAGGAACCCTTAGCCTTTACACTGTGCAATGCAGGCAAGAAAATAATCAGACTTTTCAGGGATTGCTGGATACTGACTGAATTGACAGAAATTCCAAGATTGCTGTGGTCCTCCAGCCAGAGTAGGAGATTTTGGAGGTCAGGTGATCCATCACTGGAGCTTTTGCTCATGTCCATCTTCCCAAACCCACCTTCTGGTTATGCATCTGCAACGCAGAACCCCCAGATGTCAATTTCAAATATATCCTCCAACCTGACTATAAATTAGCGCAAATTTTGTTCATTACCATAAAACCATCTGAGGCTCTTTCTGTCCTTCCTTTTTTAAATTATAAAGAATCTGTGATTTCAAAAAGTTTTAAAGCCCTAGGCTAGATAAAACCAGGTCACGCAGAGTCTTTTTATAGTGGTCATGAGACCAAAGGCTTGTTGGTTCAATTTGGTAAACTCTTTTAGAGAAGGTCTCTGCTCCAAGCCAACACTGATAGAGGAAACCCATCACTCTCTGGGTCTAAGAGGTGCATTAATTCATTGGGCAACTGTGGCTCTTCTAGGCACTTCCAGGTGCATTAGGAGGCCACAAAGTATCAGACAGAAATTATCTCCCATTTCCTTCCCTGTCAGAGTGCTCCCACGAGTGCTCCTCTCTGGATTCTGCCTCGTTTAAGAAGAGCAAGACCATCCACCCATGTCTCCATCTTTTGTGCTCAAGTGTATCTGGGCTGCCCTGGTGACCACCACCATCCAGGGATCATCCACATGTCAGAGTGGCGATGTTGTTGCCATCAGTCATGACCCAACCCCCATCATCTCTTTCGGGTTTGAGGCAGGAAATGCGACATCCCCTGAGAACAGTCCATTACAACATGGTGACTTCATCGTCTCCCTTCTCCATCCATGATTGCTTATCGCTCTGTAACAATCAGGTCCTGCTTGGAAACAAACACCTAAACCCCCCTGTTTGGGCCCCCACACACACCAGTCCTCACAGACCAGACCAAGCCTATATAGATGGATGGATGAGGGAGCAGAGGTTCCCAGAGGCTAGAAAGCTGCCAAGGGCACTCCTCGAGAGAAACAGGCAGCACACAATGCCTGTCTCCAAGGGAAAGCCTTGGAGAAGGGGAACAGCTCGCGTGGGAGGACGGAACCCCCGGCACGCCCAGACCAGGGTCCTTGGCTGGGCCTGAGCTGCTTCTCACACCCAGTTCCTTCTTAGCTCCTGGTCTCGGAGGCCTCGGTCTGATCCTCTTTCCTCTCTGAAACTGGCAGAGTGTCCTTGAGGGCTACCCCAGAGCTACGCAATGGTGACATTCTTCCCAGTCTCTCTCTCCCTTGCGACCTCTGAAGATGGGCCTACGGGGCATCGGTTTGAAGTGTCACATAGCCGATGCCAACAAGGACACGGGATGAGAGAGTCACATGTGAGATTTCAGGATCTCACTGCTTTCATAGCTGCAGGCAGGTGTCAAGGTCCGGACGCCCTTCTGGTATGGAAGGCCATGGGGCGTACACTTAAATTCTGCCTCTGCGATCCTCTTCCTAGGAGGGGTGGATCAGCCCTGCTGTGCCCTGCCAGGGAGGACCCCACAGGTAACACCCAGCAGGGCCAAGTGACGGGGTGTCCTGCGGGCAGTCCCAGGGGTTCTGGTGACAGAAGTAGGGTCCAGGCATGCCAGACGGCTAACTTAGACAGAGATTCAAGCCCATGGGGGAAATGCAGAGACTCAGCCGCTGGACACGAAGTACAAGAGGGCCTGAGTCACAGACAATAAAGGCCAAGTTCTTTCATTCACATATCCACTCAGCAAACATTTCCTGAGCGCTTCTCCGCGCCGGGTCGTCTGAGGACCCAGACAGCCACTGGACTGAGTCCTTGGCTTCCAGGGTCTCTCACCCCATAGGGAAGACAACTTACTGGAAAACAAAACTATAGAGTAAAAATTCCAAAAGCCCCCACACTTGTCCGATCCTTCAGTGTTAAAGTGTTAGCATATATTCGTTGAAAAAACATTTGGTGACCCAACCAAAAAACAAAACAGAAACTTCTAGAAGCCCACTTTACCTGCAGCACAGCTTCATATCTGGAATCGTGGGCAGAGCAGCATTTCCAGGGGACTAGCGCCAGGCGGGAGGAGCAGGTGAGCCCTGAGGCTGCAGCAGAGGGAGGCTGCATACTGCAGGGAGGGACAGGCCCCCCGCAGGTGGGCAGGAATGCAGACACAGGGCTGGGTTGCTGGGGCCAACCATGGGGTCCCCTCTGTGCTCCCCCAGGTCTGGATGGTGCCCTGCAGGAGCAGCCTCATCTGCAGGTGGGCTCCAGGCCCCATAGGAGCCAGAAGATGGGACAGGGGCTTAGAGCTCTGCAAACCCCAACTCGAGTGCTGTGTTCAGAGTCCCAGGGCCACCCGGACGGCAGAGAGGGAGGCTGCAGTTCTCAGCGCAAAGTAGTGGAAAATGCTCACGGACAGGCAGTGGAAGAGCTCAGGGCCCGTGATGAGTGAGTGGCAGGGCAGCTTCGTGCAAAGCCCTTTCCTCCAGGAACAGACAGGAGCTTACACAATGCACCACACGTGCCCCCCAGCTCTCTTCATTGGCGACCTCCTAGAGAGGGGGACTGCCCGCCTGAGAGCAAGCAGCCTCCGCGCAGGGCCTCCGGGTCCACAGAGCATGGGCCGGCTCCGCTGTTCTTCCCCGGCAGAGGGGGTGAAAGCCAGCTGGGACCAACGAGAGGTGGCGGCATTGACCTTGGCCTCTGGATTTGATTCTGCTTTACTCACCCCCTCTTAGCTGGGTGGTCTGGAGTACAACCCCTCCCCCCTCAATCTCCTTTCCAAGAAAATGGAGGTAATCAGACTTTTCTCCAGGGTTTTCGGAGAATGAAGCAAGAGCACATATTAAAAATGTGCCGTCCGGGGCTCATCGAATAGTGGGGCTCATGGTGACCTAGAGGAGCAGTGTGCAGGGGGCGGGCTCTAAGCCTGGGTGCATCCTGTCATTCAATCCTGGCAGCAACTCCGGGAGACAGATGCGACCATTATCCTCGTGTTATATGCGTAGAAACTAAAGCACAGAGAAGTTAAGTACAACCTCTTGGATGCCCAAGGTCACCAGACTAAAAGGCAAGTCAGGCCAGAAGCTGCTCCCAGGCCACCGAGTCTGGTCCCTGTGGCCACAGCCACTGGTGCCCACGGCTCACTGAGCAGAAGTGGGGGTGGCCTCGCCGTCTGGCCGACCTTGCATGTTTATTAAGAGAATCAGAAATGAAACAGGGGACGTTCCTAGAAGAGTGCCGGGCCCACTTTGTCGGTATTCAATAAACAGGAATTAATGATTAGCATTACTGTCATTATTATTGCCAGGGCAAAGTGTGTATATACACTCCCTTACCAAGTTCCTGTGTCAGTGAGCTCTTGCCACGATAATGCTGTGTAAGCAATACCCAGGAAACTTCAGCGGCACACAGCAACAAATGTTCAGTGTGTCATCTGTGAGATGCGGGGGTTTGGGCTGAGCTCACACGTCCAGGGCTGGCCAGCTCGCAGCTGATCCAGGATGGCCTCCTGGCAACTCCACTCTGCTCTGCTTGTCTTTCATCCCTGAGCTGACTCGCCCCGGCTTGTTCTCCCAGCGATGACGGAGCGCAAGGGCAGCAGACCCAACTGAGCAGGGGCTTTTGAAGCCTCTGTTTGCATCCCGTTTGCTAACTTCCCGTGGGCCAAAGCAAGTCACATAGCTGAGCCAAAGCCAGGTGGGAGGGTTCTCTCCAGTTGCAGGAAAAGGATGTGGGTAAGAAAGGGTAAAACCATCTATCACAATTCTAACCCCAGTAGCTGCCTGCCACCAGTGTCGTTGCCAGAACCCTCCACCCTCCGTCCCCCGTAAAACTCCACCGGTCCCTTTTATGTTGTGGTTCCTGAACTGCTGGTCTGTGGTCAGCACCATTATGCTCCCTGAAGCCAGCCTGTTTTATCTCCAGATGCCAAACACACTGGTAGGCATGAGAGCACACCTGTGAACAAGACAAACAAGGTCTCTGCGTCCCAGGGGAAGAGACATGCAAAAAAAAAAAAAAAAAAAAAAATCATATAATTTCAGATAATGAAAAATTCTATGAAAAACAGGAACCAGAATTACTTGACGGAGAGAGCCTGAGAGTGGTCTCAGATGACAGTGACCTTTGAGATTCATGTTTATATCCTCAGCCCTAAGCCCAAAGCCGAATACAGAATAGGCTTCAACAAAGGTTAAAAGGAGGATGGATGGATGGATGGATGGATGGATGGATGATGGACAGATGGACGTACAGACACTGAGACCTGCCTGGCACCTCTTGCCATTGCTTCTTCACCACCTTTACTTTCTGTAGCCCACAGGGGCCAGGAAAGATCCCAGAGAGGAGATCCCATGTGCCCTCCACATCTGGAGAGCCAGCCCTGAGACTTCCATTAAGTGTCTTCTCCGCAGACCCAGAGGCTGGGGCATCTCAGCTCCCTGCGGCTAGCAGAGGGAATGCCTTCCTTTTGAACTCCCTGCTCAATGTTGGAAAAGAGTCCACAGAGCTAATGCTGCCCACTGACCCTTTGGAGAAGTCCAGAGCCACTCCTCACCCTTCTGTGTCTGCTCTGGTGTTGGGTGACATAAGGGACACAGAGAAGCATGCACGTTGCCAGCCAACCCTCCCCACCAGATTGCCCGGAGCCCCAGCAGCAGGTTCACCTGCCCCCATATCATGGCTTCTCACCCAAATTTACTGAATGACTGGGTGCCTCATGTATATATATATTCTTCACAATAACTCACAGATGTTGGTTTTATTACTAACTTCACTGAGAAGTGATGGTAGAATGGAAAGAGGACAGTTCTGAGTCCAGCCGACGTGGATTTAAATCCATATCCCAACCACATCTTAGCCCTGTAACCAGGCATGCTGACGCAGAGTTGAGTGTGACAGTGACAATTCAAATCCTAGAAACCAGCAGACTCAGTGGCGTCTAAAGCGTTTGCAAACATGTTCCAGAAGAGTGCATCTATTGAAAGTTCAGATGTCAGCGGCTTATACTTTTCTTTTTTAAAATACTTACAGAATTGACTGACAAAGTCCACTGAAAACTGAACAAAGTAATAAAAATTACCCAATCGCGTCTGACTACAAATAAAAAATTATTTTAAACGATACTTTCTCCCTGACTAAGGCACGGTGGCTTATCAAACGAAGGCTCCCGATGTGCGCTCTGCGGGGCAGGAGGGGCAGGTGTCTCATGGGGGTCCTCTTCGCCCAGGTCTCTCTCCTGGGTGGTGAAATTCAAGGCAGACGTGAAGTCAGGGGTAACAAGGGGATGGAAGGGTCTTTGAGCCATTTTCTGGTACAATTTGTACTATGGAAAGTTAGTTTTAATTTATTCCATATGAGTCATGAAAAACATGAAATATGCAGGGGGTTTATCGTAATTCTTGATGAGATAAATACTGTGCTCATGCAATAAAAAAAAATGGAAAATATGTATTTAGTCCAAAAACTTCATTTAAAAAAAGTTAACATAAGGAAATGATTTCCTAGAGAGCCTTTCAGTCTGAGACGAAAGACGGACCCAGCCATCTTAAGGATACAGATCAGATTCATCACTCTGAGTATGTCCCCTGACTAGGACAGGGTTAAGCAATGAGTTTTCCAAGCAGCAAGGTTAAATTCTGCAGAACCCAAGCACATGCTTGCCTACGCTGTGCAACTTAAACCTTGCGCAAACCAAGTCCTGCAGTCCCAACTACCCTGCTTCAAAATGACTAGCCGTGCAACCATGGGCAAGTCACTGAGTGTCTCTGAACTTCAGTTTTCCTATGACCATACTAACTACTTCCCATAGCAGGTGAGAAAAGCAAAGGAAACAATAGAGCTAATTAGGTAAACCACCTAACTTATTTACAGATGTTAGCTACTGTTGCTTTTATAGACTGAAAAGCAGATGCAAAATATTTCCAGGACCTATCATGAGCTCAGCAATGTGCTAGACGCTAAGAAAAGAAATGCAAGAGAAAGCAGAAGATGTGGTCTCTGCTTCCAAGGAGCTTGTAAGCAAGTTTTCAGGCACAAAGAGGAAGCAAAGAGGGACTCCTGTAAGATACAAATAAGCAAACTAGTATTTTATGGAACAAGTTACGAACGGCTAGAAGATTCTGAGAGTCAGGTGTGTGTGGGCAGTGAGAGGAAAACACAGTGGGAAGGAAGGTAGGTACCCCATGGGATAGTAGCAAGGCTGGGAAAACTACCAGCTCGGATGTCAGCTTGGCAAACACTGGGATCTCATTTAAGATCTGGTCATCCCCCCAGAGCTGCACGTTTCCCAAATGCGGCCATGGCCCAGCCAGGCCAAGAAATCAGAAGGAAGACCTGGGGAAAGCCTGGTCTCCAGGCTGGCCATGCAAGAGTACTTCTCTGGACCCAGATGCCTCATCTACAAAAGAGGCCACCAATGGCCCTTGCCCACCCCCACCTCTACTGGGAGGAGCTTTGAGAGAGGTCATGCAAACCTTATAGGGACTAAGGACCACCTCCAGGGAGGCCAGCTGGCTGACGGTGGAAACACAGACAAAATGGGGTAGAAGGGAGACGAGGAAGACGTGCACTGAGAGCCTGCCATGCACCAGGCACGGTGTCATGCACCTGCCACACTATCTCATGAATTCTCTCACCTGGAGCTGAAATTAGTATTCCCATTTTACCAATAAGAAAACTGGCCCTTATAGCAGTTGAGAGTATTGCCCAAGATCCTGTACCTAATAAGTGGAGGAAAGATTTGAACCCAAGTCCTTGAGACACCAAATCACACACTCCACATCACAGAGCTGGAACCGGACCCTGAGTGGGGCAGACATGGCAGGGAGGGCCATAAGCCTCTTCCTTTGTTCTCTCCTCCCCTTGGGTGGAAGGGGGAGAAGCTTGAGTTGGAGACATTTGCTGGGGCCCTTGGAAAGGTCTTGGGGGCTAGGAGAGGTAGAGCCAGAGGGTAGCACTTTAAGGGTGACTCACGGCTCCCCCCGCAAGACAGAGAGGGGAGCATCCCAGGGGACCCAGGGCAGGGGCCTCAGTGGGGAAGGACTGGAACTATATACTCTGTCCAGAACCAAAGATGGGGCATCTGACAGGGTGCTCCCTGGAGGGCATGTCTGGGCAGACAGAATAGGTAAGGCAAGGGGCTGGTCTCAGGGGCCACCAAGGTGAAGAAAGCCAGGAGCCTGGGCCCAAAAGTTAGGGAAGGCATCACCTAGGAGGGTACTCAGCCGGATCAGAAGTGGGAAGAGAGGGCACCTGGGTGGCTCAGTCGTTAAGCATCTGCCTTCGGCTCAGGTCATGATCCCAGGGTCCTGAGATCGAGCCCCACATCGGGCTCCCTACTTGGCAGGAAGCCTGCTTCTCCCTCTCCCACTCCCCCTACTTGTGTTCCCTCTCTCGCTGTGTCTCTCTCTGTCAAATAAATAAATAAAATCTTTAAAAAAAAAAAAAAAAAAAAGAAGTGGGAAGAGAATTGAAGTCAGGAGCTGAAGAATGCGGGAACAGCACACATAGACTCCGCTTCTCACCCTTGGAACATCATGGGTAGATATGGGTGCAGCCAACCGCAGGGTAAACATGCCCCATCTCCCTGCAAGATCGACGCTAAGTAGTTCCCAACGATATTTTTACATTAGCAGATGGAATAGAACTCAACAATCGCATGAATTTTTGGAATGAAACATGAGACTTCAAAGAAATGTTACAGTTGAGGCAACCACTGGAGCTGCCCCCCAAAACCTCCCAGCCATTAGGCTTTGCAATGGGAAGTTTCTGAAAGGAAACCTAAGGAGGCAAAGAGGTAATACTGCAGAGGGAGGAGAGCAAGGCCCATGCTCAGGGGAGGGCTGAAATTAGATATCTAAAGGACAAGACGGGGGACACAGGAGGCTCAACAGGGGAGCCCTGGACTGGTCTCTGAGGGTCCACTTACACAAATATGGAAAGGTGCCAGCCAAGATGAAAGTCATCTCCTGCTCATCCTGGGTTCTAATGCCAAATCAGCAAATCGAGTGTGTGTCTAAATTGCAAAGGACTCCAGGACAGAAGGAATTATCATCCTTATTATGTAGCATTAACCGGGACAGCCCTGCCCGTCTCCTGATTGGTCCTCGCCTCCCTGGCCACGCCTCCCTCCTCTGTCGCTCCACCCAGCTTCCCGGCTGATGCCCTACCCCAAACACTGCCCCAGGGGCTCTCTCTCTCATCTCCTCATCCACAAGTTACAGGTGTGAGCTTTGCCAATATTTGTTCTCTTTGGCCACTGTTGCTTGGACCCACCGTCCAGACACGGGGTTCTGGCTGAAACACCTCTGCTGCTAGGCCACCCTTGGGGAAGATAGGTCCACAGCATAAGAGGACCAGCAGGGAAGGGAGCCCAGCAACACACACAGGGGTACCCATTATGGGTTGAATTGTGTCCTCCCCCCCCCCCCAAAAAAAGAAAAAATTCATATGTTGAAGTCCTAATCCCCATATTTTCCAAATGTGACCTTATTTGAAAGAGAGTCATAATTAGTTAAGATGAGGTCACCCTGGAGTAGGGTGGCCTCTCATGCAGCATGACTGGTGTCCTCATAGACAGGGGAAGTGTGGAGACACAGCACGCAGACGGACATCGAGTGAGCATGAAGGCAGAGCAAGGTGCTGCTTTCACAAGCCACGGATTGCAGAGAATGCCAGCGAATCGGTAGAAGTACCAGCACGGAACAGAAGGAACGCCGCTGTTGACACCCTGATCTTGCACTTCCAGCCTGCAGAATGGTGAGGTGACAAGTTTCTGTCGTTGAAACCCCCCAGTGTGTGGCCTTTGTCAGGGCCCAGCCTCTCACCCAGGACTATGGAGGGCTTATGGAAGCTGTGTGTCTGAGCTGGGGCTTAAGGAAACAGAGGGTTCCAGATCGAGAAGGGGCGGGGCATGAACGTTGTTCTGGGCGGAGGAAAGAAGGTGAGCAGCAGGATGGAGATTTTTCCCAATTAAGTACCGCTTGCTTCCCTAAGTACCAGGCTTCTCGACAGGAAGTGAGAGCTGGTGGTGTCCCACGGACCACAGCGAGACTTAGAGCTGGAAAGGCCCTCAGAGACGTAGACACATCTCTGGTCTTACAAATAGGAAAACCCAGGGCAAGGGGGGCAGAAGCTTCTGGGGTCACCCAGGAATCAGAGCCCAGCCGGAACTGGAAGCCAGGCCTCCAGAAACCTGCTACGTGCACTGATTTCTGCCTGCAACATGACTGATGGGACATGGGCTCTGTGTAAGAGCAGGTTTCTCTTTAGAACAAGGCTTTTTAAAAAAATAAGTAAATAAAACTCCCTTAGCCATAGCTTTTGTTGGTATGATACAAAGTATTTTGTGTTCCAGGGTAAAGTTGGCCCGGACGACATGGGAATAGGAGAAGCTGTCGCCCCTCATGGCCTGGGGTGCTGGCACCTGAGGAAAGGGAGCTTCATCTGTGGGTGTTCTCACCTTCCTGAGGACCACTGAGGAGGAGACAGCGTCCAGAACTTCCAACCGCTCACCTGATGACCTAGAATGCACTCCTTTTTCCGCTCAAATTCAGGCTCAGTGACCCACTCTTCCCTGAGATGGTTTGGACTCTTAACTGGATTTAAGGAGAAATTTCACTGTAGAAATCTTTGGGGAGGTTCGACAGGGAGACTCCGAACCTTCCGTGGGTTCACCGGGCTCCCTCATCTGGAGGCAATGTTCTGGGCCGGGTGGGGTGGGGTCCGGCCAGCCGGGGCGCCTCGTCCAAACTAGAGGAGTTGGCTGGAAAAATTCTGAGTCCACCCACACTATTCTCACCCCACTGTCTCCTCTCATGGGTTGTGTGACATCGGACAAGCCCCACCCTCTCTGGGCCTCTGCTATACTGTAGAAGGCAGCTTGGCTATCTCACCTGGAGGGAGGCAGAGGGCTGGTCAGATGAACCTGACATTTCTCCCCACTCTAAAATGCTGAGCTAATTCATAAATGCAAACATTAACATTAAAGATTAAAATGGGCTTGAGTTTGGGAGCTCCTCTGATTTCTCTCCTCTCCTCTATGAGCTCCCCTTCCTCCCTTCCTTTGCTTCAAAATTAACCCCTCCTCCATGAAAGGGGGAGGACAGCACCAGTGTGCATGTCCCTCCTGTCTGTCCCTGTCCCCGGCTCTGGATTAACCCTTTATGCCCTGTACATCACCTCATTTAATTCTCAGAACCCTGGGAAGGACTATGGTTGAGCCCATTTCACATATTTGAAAACTGAGGCTCAGAGAGGTGAAACAGCTTGAGGCCAAGGTCCTGATCTCCAAACACACTGGCCCTCTTGCCCTAATGTGACACTGCATCATAGAAGCAAGTTCTACCTTGGATTCTCAACTCTATCCGCTTCTGCCTCCCAAGGGCCAGGCTCCAGCCCCACCCCCACCCCCTTGCACTGTGTCAATCTTAACCAGCTCCCTAACTCTGGCCAGCCAGCCTCCCCCACCTCTATAATGCCCCGTGTCCTCCCAGAGACCCAATTCAATGGCCTTTCTTCCAGCCAATGCATTCGTACCATCAACAAGTGCCCCCTGTCTCACGCCACCACAGACACTTCTTTCCTGGAGATTTTTTCCTGTCCAGAGCACCCCTCCTGTGCTTCTTTTATTCTGTAGGATAAGGGGTTGGGGGCAGGGGTATGGACTTAGAGGTTCTGGGCTCATCCCCGATCAGCTACTTCCAAGTCTCACTGATTTTTTTTTTTCTCCTAAAGCTTTCTCTGATTCCTGTCTCTTCCCTTCTTGAACCTTCGATATTTCCTCATAAACGGCTGCCTTGTGGGAAACACCACCGCACAAGCTATCCACCAGACATGGGGGAAAGGCGTAATCATTTTGTGGATTCATCACCATGTGCTTACAAGAGAAAAATAAAAATCAGGTCATCTTGCTTTCTTAAGAATGCTGATCTGAATGCAAAATTCCAATGCCACAGAATTACACTGTTTATTCAGATAGATGCCAGGGGAAAAAAACTTAGCCCTTCCCAATTCAGGATGCATTCCCCTGGTTAGAAAAGTGGCCTCTCCTCAATGATCAGGAATATTTACAATGTTTTATAGAGAAGAGACTAATATCTTTGAGTAAGAGAAGCATGGGGGGATGGGAGACAACTAAGCTCTAAATTTTGAATGTGGTATCACACAATAGCGTCCTATCTGGAATAGAGAACATGCTCTATTCCAAAGTGTTAAGAATGAGCTTCAGGAATAGAGCTACCATACGATCCAGCAATTGCACTACTGGGTATTTACCCCAAAGATACAAATGTAGGGATCCGAAGGGGTACGTGCACCCCGATGTTTATAGCAGCAATGTCCACAATAGCCAAACTATGGAAAGAGCCAAGATGTCCATCGACAGATGAATGGATAAAGAAGAGGTGGTATATATATACAATGGAATATTATGCAGCCATCAAAAGGAATGAGATCTTGCCATTTGCAACGACGTGGATGGAACTGGAGGGTGTTATGCTGAGCGAAATAAGTCAATCAGAGAAAGACATGTATCATATGACCTCACTGATATGAGGAATTCGTAATCTCAGGAAACAAACTGAGGGTTGCTGGAGTGGGGGGTGGGGTGGGAGGGATAGGATGGCTGGGTGATAGACACTGGGGAGGGTATGTGCTATGGTGAGTGCTGTGAATTGTGCGAGACTGTTGAATCTCAGATCTGTACCTCTGAAACAAATAATGCAATATATGGTAAGAAAAAAAAAAAAAAAGAAGATAGCAGGAGGAGAAGAACGAAGGGGGAGAAATTGGAGGGGGAGATGAACCATGAGAGACGATGGACTCTGAAAAACAAACTGAGGGTTCTAGAGGGGAGGGGGTGGGGGGATGGGTTAGCCTGGTGATGGGTATTAAAGAGGGCACGTTCTGCATGGAGCACTGGGTGTTATGCACAAACAATGAATCATGGGACACTACATCAAAAACTAATGATGTAATGTGTGGTGATTAACATAACAATAAAAAATTTTTTAAAAACTAATGATGTAATGTATGGTGATTAACATAACAATAAAAAAAAAAAGAATGAGCTTCAGTTTCTGGTTCTGATGCTCCAGACTATAAAAATACACTCCCTTTCTTCTCAAGTTTTCCTAAATGAAGTAAGATTAAAAACAAACAAGCAAACAACAACAACAAAACCTTAGCCAGGAATATTATTTGAAGGTAGAATCTGTCCCAGCTGGAGTACAAACAGTTAACAAAGAAGAGAGAGAGATGCAGCAGGAGGCTGCGAATCTTATATTGCCAATTAAAGGACAACCCAAAGCACCATTTACAGAAAAACCAAGTCTACATTAATAGAGGGAGCAATAGGTTCTCATGAAAACCCACGGCCGTGACTATTACCTAGAATAATAGAGTTCTTACACAAGCAGAGGTATGAGAGTGTTGTCTAAATTCTGAAGAGCCCAGATCATTTCTTTGGTTTCTGTTTTGTGATCTCTAAGATGCAGGTAATAATGACATCACAGGGTTGTTGAAAGAAGCAGTTCATCATTTTTTCATGCTTTTCCCAGGGGAGCTCAATAGGTCCTTCGGGACTTTTGTCCTTATTTTCCACGTGATTGAGGGAGCAGAGAGCTATTTATTGAGGGCCCACCGTACATTCGTTGCTCTACAAGATACAGTATGCAGTGGGGGGGGGTGGGGTGCAACCCACGTGATGTTTGGCATGAAACGGTTCAAGAGCAACACACCTCCTAACTTCCGACTCTTGCTGCCAGGACTTCTTTTTAATGGTGTGATCTAGAAGACGTCATGGTGTCTATGTTTCTACCTGACAGCAGAATCTGTTTTCAGCTCACGCGCCAACAAGGAAGTGAGTCTTGCTCCCAAAAGGCATTCACAACACCCCTACTTTCTCCACAGAGCAGTGGAATTCAACACTGAAAGGGAAGTGTGGGAAGCTAAGAACAGAAAGGGAACCATGCCTACATTCACAAGGAGAGCAGGCAGCCAGCATTTTTGCAGAGCGAGGAAGGAAGCTACCCTGCTCAGAGACACAGTGGGAATGGCTGCACTGAAGGAAAATGGGAGCAGGTGCATGCACGGACAAGACAGACACGGGTTCCTGGGCAGGAAGATGCCCGCCATGCCGCCTCAGCGGTGGAGGTGTGTGGCATTCCCGGAGGACGGGCAGAGGGGGCAGTCCTCCCATCCCTGGCCAAGCTGGTTACCAGGAATTCCTTATGGGAAGGTTCTCAGCCCTGGGGGCCTGAGCATTCATCAGTCCAGTCGTCTGGGAAACATGTCTGAGTGCAGCCCAGCCTTACCTAACGAGGATCTCTGGAGGGAGTGCCCTAGCATTTCACAAACATTAATGCCCTTATCCGGTCTTCTGACTCTGCCTCCAATTCTTCTCTATCTTTCCCGCCTTCGTTCTCCTTACGTTTGAACTTGAAGAGAACTCCAGGTTGTGGACCCCTCCATCTCCCTGTACCCTCCTGGTCTCTCTTCCTTTCCAGCACAGTCTGAAGCTCTGTCTTAGTCTGGGTTCTTCAGAGAAACAGAACCAACAGGAGATAGAGAAATTTATTATAAGGACTTGGTTCATGTGATTATAGATGTAGTCCCAAGATCTGCGGTCTGCAAACTGGAGACTCAGGAGAGCAGGTAGCTTAAGTTGAGCCTGAGGGCAGGAGAAGAGCCGTGTCCCAGCTCAAGCCCTCAAGTAGGCACAGTTCCCTCTTGCTCTGCCGTTCTGTTCTATTCAAGTCTTCGACTGATTAGATGAGGCCCACCCACATGGGGGAGGGCCATCTGCTTTACTCAGTCTTCCAATTCAAATGTTAATCTCATCCAGAGGCACCTCTCACCAGACACACCCAGAAGAGTGTTTGACCACATCTCTGGGCATCCCCTGGCCTGGCCAAGTTGACACATAAAATTAACCAGCACAGACTCCATGGTCAATCATGTGGACTCTAGTGAGGGCTTCTGTGATTCCTGCCCTGTAAGATCCAACATCTTCTGCATCTCTACACCCAAGGGGCTCAGGGCTCTTGGGGGTTCCTGGACCTGAAACAACCACAGATTTTTCTCTCCATCGCCAGCTGGATCCTCAGCACCTCCTTTCAACTACTCTCTAACCCTAACCTTCTAATCAGCAATGCCACACATGCACTGCCCCTCTCAAGACCCCCACTTAGACCCTTCCCATGGCCCTGCCACCGCATGCCTCCCTAACTGTAGATCCAGACACACCCACTCTTACCCATCAGGGCTTCATTTTTCCCAATTGCCCAAACTTCTCCACCCACTCTTGATTACGGTCACTTCCTCCCCTCTGACTCTTACCTCTTTCCCTCCCTTTCCCCCTTCCCTTCCTCCTTCCCTCATTCTCCCTCCCTCTCTCCCTTCCTCTCTCTTCCCCCCCCCCGTCTTCTCTCCCTACTCACTCTCTCCCTCTCTTCCTTCTCCCTCCCTCTCTTTCTCCCCAGCCCATCTTGCTTCCTTTCCCTCAAACTTCAAACATGCTCAATTCCCTCCCATGCTGTGATTATGAATAATGCTTCCACCCAAAGACGTCTGTGTCCTAATTCCCAGAGTCTGTGAATATGTTACCTTATACAGCAAAAGGGACTTTGCATTGATTTAATCAAGGACCTTGAGTTAGGAAGCTCTGCCTGGATTCCAGGTGGAGCCAATGTATTCACAGGGGTCCTAACAAGAGGAAGGCAGGAGGGTCGGAGTCAGAGGTATGACTACAGAAGCAGAGAGGTCAGAGTGTGGCAAAGAGGGAACCATGAGCTGGGAAGTGCAGATGACCTCTAGAAGCCAGAAGGGCAAGGAAACAGATCCCTCCCCAGAGAGCTTCCAGAAGGAACACAGCCCTTTAGGACTTCTCATCTCTGTAACTTAAAGAGAATATATCTATGCTGTTTTAAGCCCCAAAAGTTGTAGTAATTTGATACAGCAGCCATAGGAAACGAACATACATCTTAAAAATAATCTCCCTCAATCTAAATCCCTCCTTAGGCCACCAGCCAAAACTCTCCTTTCCTTCTTATCCAAACTTTTAAAATTAGTCGTCTGATCTCCTTACTTACACTTCTTCAACCCCCATTCAACCTACTGCTTCCCGTCCCCTCCCTACTGATATGGATTTTATAACTTATTGGTTAGAATAACCTATTGCCAGTGCCATGGGAACCACCCAGCCTGAGAATGTTCGATGAGTTTACTGGAAGGGCGGGGTTGACTGCCACCTCCATACTCACATCTTGAAATTGACAGCTCCACGCCAGACCTCTCCCCGTAGCTTCAAACCACATGCCCACAGCCATCAGCGCGTTTCCACATAGGCACCCGATAGGAGCCTCAAACCCAAGTTGTTTGAAACAAAATTCATTGCCACCTCCTGTCCACTCCCCGCCCCAACACACACACACACACAAAAGCCTTGCACTACTCTATTTCAGGTTGCACTGCAATATAGAACATATAACCAAGGTTACAGACCCACGGTTCAACTCGCTTACTTACCTCTCCTTCAGTCACCCGTATCCCACCAATCTTGCCAGTCTTGCACCCGAACTATCTCTTGAATCCATACATTTTTCTTCATTCCTCATGGTTGCTATTTTATTTGAGGTCACCATTACTTCTCGCCTGGAATCACCTCTTCATCTATCCACCTGCTTCCACGAGGACAGATCTGTTTTTCCCACTGCAACCAGAGTAATCCATCAGCAGTGGAAAATCGACCGTTTACTCCCTGCTTACAACCTCCCGTGGCTTCCTAGATGAGACAGAGTGTGCTGCGTGGCTTATGAGGCTTTCAATAATCTAATGCCTACCCAGCCTCCCCTGCCCCATTTAACTTCAGACCTTGCCTCGAGCTTCATGCCCTGTCTACACTGTGTGTACCTGGCTCTTCCTTGCTCCCGTGGCTCTTGCTTCTGGTGATTCAGATCCTTCCAATCCTCGTCTCAGTTACTTGTCCTTCAAGACTCCATTCAAGCACCATCTCCTAGAGAAAAGTTTTCTAGACTCCCCCAGGCTGAGCTAGGTTCCCCTCCTCCCGGTTCCCAGAATGTGTGTGCCAGCACTGGGCACAGTGCCTAATGCATCAGTGTTTGCTGAGTGAATAAATGAATACATAACCAGTCCACTAGAGTTAGTAGGTGTGGCTAACAGAGGTGAGAGAGACGCTTTGGGAGCCCGGTGGAGGCGCCTCCCCCTCCTGGAGAGTCAGGGAAGCCTCTGTGAGAAGGAAGCAACAGATCTGAGCTTGGGAGTGACATAGAGAAAGGAGAGGAATTATGTGCTAGGCAGATAAGCAAAGTCTGCTCCCTGGGCATGTCACCTCTGCAGGTCACACAGGGACCCTGCTTGCTTTAAGGCTCTCTACCACCACGACCCTGAAATTCTTCACTTTTGAACACGGGCACCTGTGTCTTTCCCCTCGCACTGGGCCCACAACTTCAGTACCCAATCATGCAGGTAAGACTGGCTTGTCCAAAGGCATAGGAACATGAGAGTTCAAACCTGACCATAGTTTCAGTGTCTGCCCCTCCCAGCCAGACACTTAAACACAGTAAGAGTGCATCTTGATCTATTTATAAATGTTTAGAGTTTAGGCGGGAAACACCAAATCCACATTTCCAAGCCTTTTTCTGCTCATCACTTAAATACGCGTATCATGGGGAAAATCAAACCCATACGATTTGGATTCATTTACACTTTGCTCATCAAAATGGCCTCCTGCCCCTCCCCACAAGGGCTATCTCATGTCCACGAAGCCATCTTCGCTCCTGTGGAGTCTCTGGGTTTAAAAAAAGGGAGTTTGAACAATCTGAATCTGACTAAAGAAAACTGGATTTAACCCTCAAAAGGTCTGATTACATTTTGCAACTCTACCTCTCCCAGATCAAGGCCGGGGGAGCGGACTTGGCTCAACTCAGTCCCCCAGGTCACCCCAATATCCCTGTGGCAGGCACAAACCCCAAGGAGGGACACTTCATTCCAAGGAGGCAGCGCCTTGATTATGCATTAAGAACTAGAAACTTGGAGGAAATCATATCAATAGCTGCTTGAGGGAAAATAAGCCTCTTGCTCACACTGCTGCATTTAGAATCACAAATCTTTAGGACTGAAAGGGATAACTGAGATCATCCACGATAATGACGACCATCTGCGCAGCACTTTACACTTGATAAATCACTTTCTTATCTAATCTCTGCAGCTATTTTATAAGAGAGGTACTATTATCATCACCCTCAATTCTATCGCTAGGAAAATGAGGCTCAGAAAGGTTGTGTGGATTTCCCAAGCTCACACAACAAATACAATGGTGGGACTCAGACTCATGCCCTGGACACTCCCCCAGGGCTTGTCGCCAACCCTACTCACCACTTCTCAGGGTGAAACAAGGTCAGGATTGTCCACACCCCGGCCAGGCTGGCCAGCACCCATCACGCGCAGGGAGGGGTGACAGAACCAGAACACCCACCTCCTGCCTGGCGTCCTTTCTGCTTCTCCAAGTGATGCTCTTCTCCCTTGTTTGGAAGAAGTCAGGAAGGAAGGGACCTTATCTCTTCTCATGAGGTTCAAAGAAATAGCTTCATTGTTTCTGACATTGCAACACCCACCCCTTTGAAATAGTCACAAACAGAGTGATTCGCTTTAACATATGTTATCTTTCCCATTCTTGTAACAACCTGGTAAAGTAGATATTCTGTAACCCATCTTCCTCCAAGAGGAAACTGAGAGTCAACGAGAATAAATAATAGCCCCCTATGACCTAAATGGTAAAGAGCTAACAGTGCCAGGACTTAAACCCAAGTTTTCTGGCACCAACCGAAAGATCTTTCCGCTAAGCCGCACTGATGGCATTTGGCTGCAATCCCACGAGGACAACCAGTGGCAGAAGATGGAGCTGATGGAAGGAAAAGGGAGGGACGAAAGTTCTCTCCAAGGGCCTGCAAATGGGACAGATTACTATACAACCTGCCTGTTTGGCCAGGATCATTAAAAACTATGGGAGAATTGTATGCATGAGGAACAAGACAGACTGAGAAGAACACGGACTGGTTTAGAGCAAAACTGGAGTACATATGTATATGTATGCAGAAGACTTACTGTTTTACCTCTTCCAAATATATGCAAAGTAAGCTATAAATTAGTACTAATCAGTACCCATGAGGTGAATTAATTAAAAAGTTATAATTCACAAGAGGCCTATGTTACTCAGTAATGGATCACCAAAGCTTATGAATATGAGAATTAATTACCTGCACCAGATGTTGAAGGAATGCTTAATTTCTTGAGCTGTTGGTTGCAAGCATCCACTGATTCTATACAGCTTTGAAATGAAGCTAACATTATTGTGTTTACTAAATCATTATTTTAACAAACTTACTAATGACTTAATATCCAGTGCTTTGCTGTGCTAGGGATCTTATACTCATCATTTCACTGAACCCTCACAACAACTATGTAAGATGAACATAATTATCATCATTTTATATGTGCTAAAAAAAAAAAAAAAAAAAGGCTCTGTGACCTAAGAAGCCAAGGTCACACAAATTACATAAAGGACTGCACATATGAACTCATGTCTGCCAAATTCCACCCAGGCAATGGCATTTGGTTCAAATGAACCCCTGACAATTCTGGTTTCCTAAACTCCAAATGACTGAGAATTTATCCCATTTGTAAACCATTTGGTTTTGCCTGTTTTTCACCCGAAGCTTGGAGAGACTCTTGAATCTTAAATCTGCAGGCACATGAGTCCATTCATTTCATGCTATGTGTTCATTTCCTAACTTGTTTCTCAATTCCACTTGAACCAAAACCAAAATCAAATGTTTTCTGCCTGGTGGGTTGCACACATACAGAGTCAAATTCCAGTCATCACTGCAAGGGCTGAGAAGCAGCATGAGCATAAATAAGCCACAGCCACAAAATCCCAAAACCGCACTGTGTGCGGCTGCAGGAAAAAGGAAGCAGTAGAGAAATTAGAATTTAAAAAAATGGATTCCATGTGGTTTTAAGTTTTATGATGTTTTACATTTTAATAGTACTTTTTTTTATTTTCTACAAGAAACCATTTTTCTTGGGTAATAGAAAAACACAGGATAATTATTAAAATTATCAATGACAGTTTGGCTGGGTATAGAATTTTTGAATCACAGACTTTATAAATGTTGTTCCATTGACTGCCTTTACCCAACATTGTAGAAAGAAGTCTGAGGGATCCTTGATTTTGTTTTCCACTGTACTTGTTTGGTGGTGTTTTTTGTTTTTTGCTTTTTGTTTTTTCCTGTCCTGTCTGAAGTTTTTTTAGGATTCTTTTGTTATCCATGGAATTCAGTATTTTCACAGGCCAAGTCAATATGTTTGTCAGACTTACTTAACTCTTCTTGATAAGATTCTCATGACAGGTTCACAAATGACTTGTGGAAACATTTCATTCCATACGATTCTGAATGTTGCTTTCATCATCTTGTATCTATGTCATTTTTTTTCCTCCATCCAATGCTTCACTCATTGATTTGGTGCTCTACCATTATTTCTTCATGACTTGGAATTTCTACTCTGCTATTATGTGTGTCCTTACATTATTTTCTGGCATCTGCTTTATCCCAATAATGGCAATGGAATGTCAGTCAAAATGCAATGAAATATCTTAGGAGATTTAATGTCCTAAAGTTTATAAGAACAAATCCATAAAATGAAATGGGACATTATGGGGGAGGAAGTGGGAAACAGGAGAAATTAAAAGAGGAGAGAGAGCCAGCCAATAAAAGATATTAAAATGAGTTTTAAAGCTAAAATAATAAAAACAGTGGTAGCGCATTGCCAATCTAAGCAGGCAAATCAAGGGAACAGTATAATTTTGTTTATTCTTCAGAAGGTATTTCAACTAGGAAGGGAAAGGACTCTACCTGGCAATGGCAGTGAAGCTCCTAGCTAAGCACTGAGGGAAAAAAATACCATGCTAGAACCTGGACCTACATTTTATAACTTCAGTTCTGAATGAATTTAAAATGTAAATTAAAAAAAATAAAAATATTTAGCTAAAATTAATAAATATTTATATAATCTTCATCTATAAGAAGGCTTTTTGAAGTATTTCCCCAAATACATTCAGGGGAATGTAAAATCTGACAAATTTAAGTCTATCAAAATCAATTAGAAAAATAAATATGGAAAGCAATAGAGAAAGATACCAATGGGAAATTCACCAAAAAAGAGAGAGAAAGAAATACATATGGCCAAAAATAAGAAAAACATTTAACCTCACTATAATCAAAGCATTATAAATTGAAGGAAACTCTTCACATGTTCTCAGCTTCCATCTCTTGCTTCATGGTCTCTATTTTTATGCATTTGTGAGACATAAAGGGAAGATTTGATTAGGAGAGCCTGGTGAGAACTCAAGGTGGCAGAACTTGATGGAAATTGGTCAGAGAAAAGACAAACATGAGCTGGAATAACATAACCATGCCCTGTAATGAGAAAGACAACAGGTAGGACTAGGCTCACATCACAGAAAATTCACCATGGACTGGGGTAGTCAAAGAAGACATTTTAGGAAAATTGGACCCTTGAACTTGAGAAAAGATAACAAGTATGGTGGACTTGGGTATACTCCAAACTTGGCAGCCTGCCTCAGGTGATCAAAACGGCTATGAATTCACAGAAGATAACCAGACAGTAGGAAATTAATTCAGTCTAGATGGCAAGAAAATGGGCTTGTGAGTCATGCTTTATAGTTCAAAAATGTCCTTTGATGCATTATTTTCACATAATCATCTCACCAGTCTTGGTATTAGGCAATTCAGAGACCATGCCCTCATTTTAAGAAGAGGAAACCAAGGCTTAGGGAGATGTGCTCATGTACGTGCAGCTGTACGACTAGATGTTAGCAGAGGAGGTACTTCAGCCCCAGCACAGAAGGCAATGCTGCCTTCTTCTTCACCACCTCTGTTGCCACGTAGAATAACAATAACCAGCTCCGTACTTCTACATCACAGCTGCATGGAGTTCAAAGAGTGGATTCTCATCCAAAGTTCAAGTGCTTGTACTAAGGAACACCAACTGGTGTTGGATATAAAACGTTAGTAGACAAGAGTGTTCTTAAAGAATCCAGATGCTCTTACCACCAAGAAACACTTTTTGCTATATATCTGAATCTCCTTCTAGAAAGAGTAGGGAAACATTATAATGGAAGTATAAAAGTTGCTTGCCCAAGGGCATCATAGCTATAAACACATAAATTAGAATACAAACTAAATGTCAGATACTCTCTAAATTCTCTTTCACCTCTGACCCTTATAGGTACCACAGATTGAGTAGGAGGTAAGCACACACTCGAGAAGAACAAACAGGGCAAGAGGACTGGAAACCATTTGATGATAAGGAGTGGCCAAGGAAACAAGGGACTAGAAATAAGAAGATACTGGTAGACAAGAGTGATGTGTGTGGTGCTGTCTTAGGAAAGACTAACTCAGTTCAAATCGTGTGGCCACAAAGAGGGAAATTGAGACTGAAGTTAAAAGGCCTGGGAGTCAGGGTTTGCTAAAGGGTAGAGCCATCCAAAGATGAAATAAGCAGCTTCCAGGAAAGGGAAAGAGAAGGAGAGGAGGAAAACAGCTGTTGAGCTCCTGTCTTGATCTTTGACGTGCATGACTTCTAAGCCCTACAACAATTTTCATACCTGGGCATTATCAACCCCCTCTTCCAGGCTGGAAAATTGTTACTCAGAAAGAAGCCATCTGATCAACATCAGGGGCACTGAGTTACTGAATGCCCCATCAGGAGGATGTTAAAACAGAGGATGGAATACCAATTTAAATAGATTTGGGCATCACATGTGACAGGTTGTGGAAAAAAAACTTTATGATCCCTTCCAGCCAGGGAATCCCATGATTCTGTTGTGTTTGGGTGTTACTTCCTAATCACAATGAAGTACCGTTTACCTCAAAATACTGAATGGAAAGACAAAGCCCCACTGATACTCAACTGCTGCCACCACCACCATAATCACCACCATGACGACCACCACTGTCATGACCACCACCATGATCACCACCACCATGATCACCACCACCACACCACCATGATCACCACCACCATGATCACCACCACCACACCACCATGATCACCACCACCACACCACCATGATCACCACTACCATTATCATCATTATCAGTAGCAGCATCTGTTGTATGCGGGGGACTAGTATAAACTATAATTACAAATATTGATTGCCATTAAACACAACGGCTGCCGAGGTAAGGATTTTTGTCATCATTTCATGGATGATAAAACTGAGCCAAATTATTTACAAAAGGTCATCAAGCAAGTAAATGGCAGAACTCAGACTCAAGCCCATTGTTGTCTGATTCCAAGCCTGGTACCATCTTCAGAATGCCCCATTCTCTCCCTAATTCCTCCTGCATGCCGCCATGCCAATCTTGCACCTGAGCGCAGAACATACTGCATTAGGAAGGAGAGGAGCAGTGGTTGGAGCAGTCCCTGCTCCCATGGATTTTTTAAAAAATGTGTTCTCCTGCGCAGAGCTACCACAACAAGCATTACTTCCATGCTACTGTACTCCTTGAGAACATAAAGAACTTGATGGCATGATAAGAAGCTGACAGGCTTCTAAGCTCACTGTGACTCCAAAAGGTGGCTCCAGGACACAGTAGCATGCCATCTGAAAGTCCTACCCACAGAACCTCAGGAGGCAAGATGCTACCTTGCAGAGTGCAGCTCATTTGAAAGATTCATCCCCGCAATGCCACATTCCCCTCTCTGGGGATGCTGACTTGGCTTGCCTTCCTTGCAAGGTGCGAAGGCCATCCGTAACTTTCCCCACACTCAGCAATTTTTCTGACTCTCTGGCTCTTTCAGCTGAGGCTGCAATGTTAAACATGTAGTTTTGTAAATTAATTCTTTGAAGATTCACTCTTGTCAGCTAACTTTTCTCACTGCAATAAGCCAAGGAAGTCGCTTACTAGCAACTGAATTTTCCACTTTCATGTACTCCCGAGTCCTTTTAATTTAAGACAGTGTTCCAAAACCCCTATTCAGCAAAACTCACCAGTTATACACAGGAATCTCTAAAATGTTCACTTAAAATTAATGGGGAAAGTTATCATCTCATTGTGGCCTTAGATATTTTTAAAAGGTGTCTCAGTATATCCTCAAGAGGAGAAAGGAGACAGAAGACGAATAAGTCTTCAGTGATCATTCAACTCAAAACAACCGCAATCTTTCAGTTTTATTCTCCTCTCCTCAGCTATCATCTGCCCTGTGAATAGCCTGTGCCAAGCTCTAGAAAAGTGTACTACAGGTGAGAGCTCAGAAGAATTCACAGGTGAATAAGGAAGGGACATACAATCCACCATAGGGCAGAGCAGGCAGCCCTCAGAGGTGCAGGGGTGTCCTGGGGCAGCTCTGGGCTGGGAGGCCTGAGCCCTGGGTTTTGGTTCTTCAGCATCCCTAATTTACCCCATACGTTTGCACAAGTTGTTTCCCCTCTAAACTTGCTCATCTATTAAAACAAAACAAAAAAGTAGAATCAGATCATGCTAAGATTCCTTCTACCTCTAGGTTTCTAAGAGTTAAGAATAGCAAAATGTTCCAGGAGAAAAACAAATGTTCTAGCAGAAATGAGGAGAGTGGTTCTCCCTGGCTTGATCTGAGAAAGTGCTGGAAAGGCTGCAGTCATGTGCTGGTCTGTGTGGAATGCCCAGGATGTGGGTGGATCTGGAGGTGAAGAATGTCTGAGAGACATTCTTGTCAAAGGAAACAGATGATACCCCTACTGCTGCTGAAGATGAATGGAGGGGGAAGTAAGGAAGGGGGAGGGACAGAAGGAAAAAGAGGAGCAGGATAATAATAATAATAATATCTGCATAGCCCTTGGTGGTTTATAGACCAGTTCCATACACACTGGCTCCCTTAGCTCTCAGAACTAAGCTGGGAGGCAGGAATCGGCATTTTAGTCCACCTTTATGGACTCAGGGTGGACCCTACATCTAGTAAGTGATGGAGCCAGGATTCAAACCAAGGTCTGGCTGACAGCCAGCCTCACATCATACAACCATGATCACAAGCTCAGGATGCTGCCACCACATGACGTAGTGTCCAAAGGACCTCGGCAGACATGCATTCAGCGGTGTTCATGACAAACATGGTCTCCAGAGGCAATGAAAGAGAGCCCCGCTGTGTTCTGTCTTGACCACCTCAGGACCACGGCTTGCAGTTCTGGGTCCCACACTTCATAAGGAAAATTGCCCAACTGGAACATTTCAGAGGATGGTGAGAATCTTTATATCCAAGTAATATTAGGGACCATTGAGGCATGTTGGGTGGCTCTCCTGGAAAAGGGAGGACATAGCCAGTACCTAGCATTGTTTCAGAGTTATCTTAAGGTCTATTGTATCAGCCAGAATCCCAACTGGAAACAGATGGCTGTATCAAATTAGGTTAATCAGAGGAAGATCTGTTTACAGGGGAACTATTTGCAACGGTACAAATGTAGAGGAACCAAAAGGATAAGGTGGGTATCAGAAGAGCTAGCTTGCCTAGACACACAGGATGTTGAGAGGAAGTCATCATTGAAACCTGAAGAAAGTCATGTAGAGAGAAGATGTCCCTGAAAGAAATGGTGACCATCAGTCGGACAGGAAGGACAAAGCCAGTCAAAGGTGACCTCACAAGTAGGAGCCTAGGGAATACAGACAATGAAACTTATTCTTCTCTCTCCTGTCAATTTCCTGCTAAGACACCGTTGTGGCCAAATCCAACCAGAAGTCAGAGCATACAGGACCCCATGGATGAAGTTCCAAGTTAGCCCCCCAGGGCAGACAGCAGAGTGGAGAAGGTGAAGGCAAGGTCTGGAGGGACAAATGGAAGACATCAGACACAGCTAACCCATAGAAGAATTAGACATGGTGTGAGACCACTAGAGAATGGGTGGGGGACCGGGAAAAAGAATTAGGACCAAAGGGATGTTACAAGGAAATGAATTTTAGCTAAATTTTAACATAAGAAAGGAAGAAATTGACAGCCAAAGAGAGCTGAACTAGGAAGGAATATTTCCATAAAGACTACTGAGCTCCCCAGCATTGAACTTCAAGTCAAGGTTAGAAGACCAGTGAGTCAGGAATGCTCTAGAGGAAATCCAATGTTAGGCTGGATTCAATGACTTACAAAGTTTCTTCTAATTGTGATATTCCAACATTTTACGAAAAAATGAAATAAAAAGTAAAATAATAGAAGGGATTTTTTAAATTAATCTAGTAATATTCCCCCCATTTTCCTCCTCAACCTCCTCCCAAATTAAGTATTTGCATTCATCTTACCTGGCAGCTAATAGAAGATGCCTCCTGATTAAGGATGGCACCGGAGATAAAGTTCTGATTAGGCAAAATTCTGGAGACACTTGAGTTGTTTTTAACAACCTTCTGCCTTGTTTATTGTGGCACTAGGATGACCTTGACCAGGAGAGGGAATGTACTCTCTAGTCCAGACCACTTCAAAACACTTTCTTCATCTTCTTGAGGAGTGTCACATTTGCTCACAAGATTCTGCTCCGTAATTCCCCACAGTGTCTCTAAAGTGGGAGCAGATTATAATGAGAGAGTAGCTGGCAGATAATTTGACAACTTTATTAAGGTTTTAAGTTTTTTCTCTCTTGTTTTCCAAATAATAGTTTTCCCCTTCTTAACTACCAAAGGAGTTTCACTGTGATCACTATCGAGCTTAGTTAAAATCTAGATTTGCTGATGCTTCCATTTCCTGAATTTCCAAACCAATGCTTCAGAGAAGTTTAGCAATTGCATAATTACCCATAATGTACTTTATATACTAGAGGCATCTTGTGGGCTTTGTATTAAGTGAATAATAGCAATGTTGTTTTGAGTGAATAATAGTTTCGTTAACTCCATTGTTACTAATTTACACTTAGAAAACCAAGAAGGTCGTTTGGAAATGTATGCACTGGAATCTGCCATATCTTGGTTACACAATATGCTTTTCATTATTTCACAATGTCTTGAAGAATGGAACTAATAAAGCTGATATTTCATGGTGTCGGGTGCAGACTAGCAGTTTGATGTAATGTTTCAGCTCATGACTCCTTGTATGCAAAGAACAGATTAATCTATTCAACTGGAGAGAAAGACCACCCAAGGTTTAACTGCGCAGGTGAGGCGCAAAAGACTGGCTCACAACTATTTCCTCCCAGAATGAATGTAACCAATTGGCACAACTCCAAAACAAGCATGACAGAGCCATAGGTCAATAGATTCAATTCCTATTCTAGGAGAATAATGAATTAATTCAGTCATGTTCAGTAAGCCAAAATACTGCAGCCATTTGGGGAATCTTTTAGGAGCAATGGTTTGGATTTCTTTGTTCCTACATAGAAATAGTAAGTGGAGGACTTGATCTTGTGACTGGTCCGTGTTATAGCATGTTAGCGAGGAGCTGTTCATGCACAGGCACGCCCCATAAAGGAGGCAAAATGAACCCCGCGTGCCTGGCAAAATCATCAAAATGTGATTCTCGGTGCCAGAACTTCACCCAATCACCAAGAAATCCTTGTCACATGCATAATCTCTCCTACCCTCACTCCAGTATGAGCTTGTTAAGTCCTAAACTGAATGGGCAATGTCTACCTCTTCTCTACATTTCTTGAGCAAAATCTGCCTTCACTCACACATTTATTCAGACATCATTTATAGATACTCACAGGCACTCCGCCTGCACCGTGCAGGAGGCTTTCACAGACCAGATCTCATCTCATCCGCATCCCGATGCATGCCACTGTGTCATCCCTGGTTTGATCATATCTTCACTCTCTTCCAGCAATGTTGATCCACATGCTTGCTAATGCAGATGGGGAAAACAAACTCAAAGCGGATAATGTGCTTGCCCAAATCACCTGCTGTCTTCGCCTGTTCAGGCTGCTATAACAAAAATACCTTATCATCCACAAAAATTTATTTCTCACATTCCTGGAGGCTGGAAGTCCAAGATCAAGATGCCAGCAGATTCAAAGTCTGACAAGAATTCTCTTCCTGATGCTTAGACAATAGTCTTTTTGCTGTGTCCTCACATAGAAAGGAAGAGGGCGTTTTCTGGAGGTAGGGCACTGATCCCATTCATGAGGACTCCACCCTCATAACCTAATCACCTCCTAAGACCCCCACCTCCCAATACCATCACCCTGGGGATTAAATTTCACCATATAAATTCAGAGGTGGAGAGGGAGGACACAAACTCAGCCTTATCACCCCTGGTAGGAAGTCATAGAGCTGAGGTAGGATTCCAGGTCCGTCATAATGCAAATTTCATGATTCTTCTACTATATCAAACTATGTCAGACCCTGTAGTCTCCCCTAGACTGTAACATAATCCTTTTTCTCATGGGCTCTAACAACATTACAGGGCACTGTCCCTCACACCCACACATTCAAATGGCTAGTACTTACTGAGAACTTCCGGCATGCCAGGCACTGCTCGAAGTGCCTTACAGGTTGTTGACACATCGTTCAGTCTTCATGACAATAATGAGGAAAGTGACTAATATTATCCTCATTCAACAGATGAGCAAATGAGGCACCAAGATGTTCAGTAACTTTCCCAAGGTCACCCAGCTACAAAGTAGCAAAGTTGAAATTCAAATCCGAGTGTGTGGCTCGAGGCTGTGCTTTTTTAGTCTCCAAACCACTCTGCTTTGAGAGTTCCTCCAACAACACAGAGGCGTTTATTTATGGACAAAGCAACCATTTACTAAATGCCTCCTGCATGCCAGCAGTGAGCAGGTCCTGGGCACCCAAGAGCTAACGAGACAGTGTGGTCCTTTCCGTGCTAGAATTTTAGCATAAGGGGAGAGACAGATATTAAACAAGAGCTATGAAGGAAAACACTTACTACTGGTGAGGCAGAGGTGGGAGACAAGATCCTTTTTAGACTGAGTTGTGAGAAAATGCTTCCTGGATCTAATGGGAGGAGATGCAGCACTTTGGAGAAATGTAAGTGATGCATGGGAATGAGACCCATTCTGTCTCTACAGTTCACGTTCTCCGTCTGAGTTTGCATCTCAACTTGGACGCTTACTAGCTTGGTGGCTTTGACTAGGTTACTTCTTTGAGATACCATCTTCTCATCTGTAAAAGGGAATAATAAGGACTTCATAGGTTGCCAGGATCATTAGAAAGAATATAGAGAAAGCACCTAGTCGAGTCCTCACCTCTGTAGATACTGAACAAAGCTTTGTCCTTGCCTTTCCCTCTCTGAGCTGGGGACCATTGTGCCACGGGGGCATGTGTCCATATGAATGTTACAGCTCAGCCACTCTCACACCTGAATTTTCGTGGCCAGACGTGTGAACTGCTCTCAATAAGTGTCTGAAATAAAGCAAATCTGAGTGTGGGCTGTGAATACAGCCCTGTGAAGGCTACATGGGCAAAATGATGCCATCTACTTTTCAGGATCTGCCCTCAAGTGGTAGATCATCAGAATAAGCTCGGTTCTGCTTCAATAACAGGAAAAAACAATCCCAAATGCCCAGAGACTTCAAACAACAAAGGCTTATGCGACTTGTCACCATAACCGACTGGGAAGTCCACTGTACATCATCCTCATTCAGGGACCCAGGCCGACAGCAGTTCCATCCCTGTTTCCAGGGTGGCTGAGACTGGTCAAAGCAAAATGGCAAAGTGAATGCTGGCCCTTGAGGCTTCTGCTCAGACACGACACACATCACCTCTGCCCACGCTGTATCATCCATGACAAGTCACATGGCCACACCTAATTTCCAGAGTCCATGGAAGAGTGATCCTATGCAGTGCCCAGAAGAACAAGAGACAGTCGATGGACCGCTCCAGTGACCCCCACAAAGAGTCTGTAAAGATACTGCGCATGCCAGGTGATGGCAGGAGGTGGCTGCGGGGGGTGGGGGGGAGTCTTCCAGGAGAACCATCAGCATGGCAGCCCAGCAGGCTCCCCTCCCTTCTGGGAAGCTTCTCAACATTACCCAGAGCTTTCCAAGCACTTCCACTCAAGTAGCTCTACTGTCTGGGAAGACGGAACTCACCCCTCTTCACATTTGAGACCACAGACACCTCCCACTGATGTGCAGTTTCTCTCACGCCTGTGGTTTCATCTTATTAGTTCAGTGGGTTTTGCATCCCGCTCCATCACATAGCACGGTGTGTTTTAACAGCAGAGTCAACGCTTAGTGACAGTGCGCGGTGCTTACCCAGTGTTTCTGCATTACCACTGACCTTATCACCTCCTGCTCCTGGAAAAGCTCAGTAAGAGATCCCTGACAACTACTCTTGGAGTTTTCACAAATTGCCCAAATCTCTAAACCATCATTTTCTTACTTAGATCGTCTTTCTTTTCCTGAATAAAAATACTGCCATTTACTGAGAACCTATTATGTGCCGGCCATTCTCTTATTATCTGATTCAATACATTATCTACATTATGTCATTCCCAAGTCAGAACTGTTTTCTAAGGAAGGCACAGAATGACTGTGGTTTCCAATGATGACAGGACGTAGAGGCTCGGGAAGGCTGGTTTGTCAGAGCCACGCAGTAAGTGGCAGAGAAGGAACGTGAACCCCATTCCAATGCCTCTGAATCCCCCCATTTTTTTCCACTATGACCACTTAGCTTCACTAAGAAATTCCACCTCAGGTTTCCATCAACACAAGAGAGAACCCACAACACCAACTGCATTTCCTTCCATCCTGAGTGTGTGATCTTGGCTTGGTCTCTTTCGGGGACAAACCGAATATAGTGTTGTTCATCAAGAAACACTACATTACCTCACAAGTAGCACCGTGAAGCTCCAGTAACTTACAGGAGCTGAACAGGATGGCCCCGCTCATCAACCCACTAAACAACTCAGATGTCACGCATCAGCCTCACAGCCCCTGGGATGACAATTCACACATGGGGAAGACAAACTCCTATGCAGCACAAGCCCTTGGAGTCCCCAGTGATGAGTCCCACTAGGATTATGTATAAAAGACCCTGCTTCCTGGTCAGGGGGGTGGGGGGTTGGGGCCAAGGGAAAGAAGCAAAGCAGTGGGCTTAAGTGCGGTGTAGTTTTCCTGATGGGCTTACTGGGCTTTTGCTGATCATCCTTGTGTCAGTTAAATGGGGACCCTGGCGGCAGTTCACAGGGGCTCAGCTGGAGGGAAAATCAGCACACAGATCAGCTCCACCTGTCAGGTCCAGTTCCAAAGACAGACAGCCTTTCTGAACACGGTACTGCTAAGTGACAAAGCCACTCCATCTTACATTTTGTAAGAGATGGATCAGAAATGACATTGTAAACATAAAAGCAAAGGCTGATGTAAAAAAAGAAAGAAAAATAGATTGAACAATGAAAAATTGTAAATCCCTACACATCAAAAAAAATTCCCCAAACAAAATTAAAAGGCAAAAGACAACCTAAAGGGGAACATGTTTGTAACTTCAATGATACTGTGTCAATCACATTAATACAGGGTGATTCATACTAATTGAGTTAAAATGTACATTTTTTTTTTAAGGAAAAGGACATTCACAGAAGAACTCTAAATGGTCAGTCAGCATGTCTAAAACATTTAACCGTAATGGTAATTAGGAATACAAATTAAAATAAGGTACCATTTTTCACCTAATTGATCTTTTTTCTCTTTTTAAGATAATTCTGAGTGCTCTTCAGAGGGCCATAATGCAGGCCCTTTCCCTGTGGAGAGTGCTATGTAAATTCTAAGAAAGCAATTTAACAAACTGTATCAAAAGCCCTATGAACATTGTCATCTTTGATCTAGTAATTCCCTTCTGGGAATCTGTCTTGGGAAAATCATCAAAAATGTGGGTAAAGATTTATAGTCCAGAATTTTCAATGTTATTTATAATAACCAACATCAAAAACAAACAAACAAAAAAGAATGGGAGCAACCCAAAGAGCAAAAATAAATAAATTAAAGGCAGGGTAAGGTTAGATAAAACAGGGCAGGGAGCTACAATAGAGTATTGAAAGAATTATATGATGACATGGGGAAATATTCATAATATAGTGTCAGTTTAAAGACAAGCTTTGTTACAACTCTCCTAAAGGAAAATATACAAACATATATGTAAACAGTCATAGCTCATAGCTCACTCGTATGTTCATAAGACAAGAGCAAACACACTAAATTACTGGCAGTGATTATCTCTGAAAGGTACATTATGGATGATTTTTTTTCCTTCTTTAGATTTTTCTGTATTTCCCCAATTTTCCAAACTAACATTATATATATTATTATATATTATATATTTATTAAATATAGATTTATTAAATATATTATAGATTTATTATATGTAATATATTCATATATTTATTAATATATTATATATTTGTTATATATAATACATATTATACACATATGCATTTTTATAATAAAAATGGTTTTTGAAAACAGTATATGATAGATTGAAAATTTTGCCCCAAATTATTCCCTCCCTGCATCCATGCCCTTGGGTGGTATCTTACCACTGATTCTGAGCTTAGCCACATAACTTGACCAGAGGGATATGAGCCACTGTGTTGCAAACAGCTTACAAGGTGCTTACACCCTGAAGCTTGTCTTAACTTGCTGGACTTGGAATCTGAAAACAACCATAGCATGAAAGAGCCTGAATTAGTCTATTGGGTGCTAAGAGACACATGGTCCAGGTATACCCCTCATCACCCCAGCCATAAGCCAGCTAGCCTCCAGAAACAGAACTTACCAGCCGACCAGCAGCTGACCACAGATGCACAGGGCAAGCCCAGACAGCATCCGCAGAAAAACCACCCAGCTGAGCCAAGCCCAAATTGCCAACCTGGAGAATTATCAAATAAATTGTCATCATTTTAATCCACCAAGATTTGGGGTTTTTTATTATGCAACAAAAACTAAATGATACAGGGAAAAATGTACTCCAGTAGTAAAGTGGAAAAATCTTGGGTTTCCCCATTGGGGGCATTATTTGACCTCTCCAGAACCCCATTTTTTAATCTACAACTTGGGAATAATATCACAGGCTTCCCTGGGTAGTTGTAAGCACCAAATGAATTCATGTACAGGATATACACTAAGGCTAAATAAATATGCAATGAGTTGGAATCACCATTAATTGTTAGGAACTGTTAAGAGGAAAGAAGCTTTTAAGAGCATGAAGAACAGATGCTCAGGATACGTCCATCTCCACAGCCTAGGAGTGGGTTAAAAATATTATTTTACTAGTCAAAGGATTTCATTACTATGAGCAATGGATAAAGCCTTGGGCTGGTCTATATCCTACCTTTTCTGCTGACTTAGAATATGACATCGGATGCCTTTTATATTGATTAATGCAATTAATTCCTAAATGGTGGTCCCTCACGTCTGAGCCCATTGCAGTGGAGCAAGGGAAGAGCTGTGAGCAGGGTTATTTCAGATGTAAAGCTTAGACTCTCGCAAACTGGTGTCCACTTAGTTCACCTGCCACTCACAGCCCACCCCAGGCCATATGCTTAGCACTCCAGCCAAAGAAAATAGCTTAATATTCTCAAAACAGAGTACACAACTCGTGTACCTTGCTTGTGCCGTTCTTCTGCTTAGAATATCTTTTCCTATAATCAACTCCTAATCATCCTTCAAGACCTACCCCCAGGAAGACTCCTCTGAGCTCCCAGACAAAAGTATCTCCTTCCCTTGTGTTCCTACAGCTGTTTATCTTAGGCCAGGTTCTCTAGAAGTAAGAACTAAGACAGGGATGCTTGTGCACGTGATTTATTAAGGAGCTCTCAGGAGGACCCTTAAGGAGGAGAGGGAAGCAGGATAGGGCAATGGGAAAAGCTAAGCAAAGATGTAGACTCAAAGATGTGGAACATAAAAACCACAGAGTTGTGCCACCTTGAGGCAAGAGGTCCATCTGGTCCTCTGTAATCGCTATATCCCTGTGTCCCCATAGGAGTCAACCATTGGCTAGAAGCCATCCTCAGGGAGAGGGCCTAACCTTCCGAACACTTCCAGGGCTGCACCCATGACCCAAGACAATTCTCAAGAGGAGGGAGGAGCCATGGCCAAAGGGATCTAGATGGGCACCAGCAACGTCTGCCTTGGTCCACTCAGCACCACTCAAATGCCTTTGCTACTCACATTAAGTCCACTCCATTTAGGTACAGCTTCGTCAAGATGCTGATGGGTCATCTTTCCTGGAGAAATTTACAAGAGAGGCTGTTCCACTGGTGCCAAGGTCATATCTGAAACTCACCACTTCCCTCCTCCACCGCCCACACTGACTTTCTCTGTTGGCTAGCACCTCTGCTCATCTGTGTGGATCTTCCCGAGGGAGAAGGAGACCCAGATCTTTGCCTGAGGGTGTCTGATGTCTGAGACCTTAATTACCATGGCCTAATCGGGCCATAGCCATGGAACTTGTCCATTTACTGTTAAAATTGAGTGTGGGAGTGCCTAGAAATGCCCAGAGGATCACCTCAGTGCCAAACATATTTCTTCCCATCCTGATTATGAAGCAGCCATCCCACTTCTTCATGATGGCTAGAACCAATTACCGCTACCAATACGGCAACTCCCTTCTTTGCCCCATGATTATGGGCACAAAGAGCCCAAAATGACCAGCAGCGGCTGTAGCTTTAAGTTTAGTGGGCTCTTACTGTACTCCCTGGTGGTAACATTTCCACTGTGGGACCCACGATCTCTAGATCCTCAGAGCCCAAAGTTGCAGAGCTGGCAGGAAGCACAAATTCCTTAAGTGGGTCCCCAGGGGTGACAGTGAGCAGAGCTACTCCTGCTTCTATCTCATAGCTCCTGGACCCGTGCGTCCTATGTATTCCACAGCTCGACTCGCTCCAGAAGCTACACTTCCCACGCCTCCTTGCCCACCGGCTCCCTGAGGGCAACATCTATGTTTATTGATCTCTGTACATATAACAACTCACATTCTACTCACGGTGAGTAGAAGAGAAAAAGTGCTTTCTCATACCCATATACATCATGCGTCTGGATGGTCTGACTCATGTTCCTCCATCAAACCATCAAGAGTATGGTCCTAACTCCTAATACAGGGACAATAGGTCAGAATATTAAATTGGGACCATCCCAGGATACCCGAAAAACAATTGGCTACCCAATTTGGGGGCAGTTCTGTAAAGAGCTAGCAAAGTTAAAAATACAGTTAGCAGTGTATGTGTGGTCTGGAAGAGGGAGGGAGGTGCCAAAGGCCAGGGTTTCCAAGGGCCCTGACCCTGGAGAAAATCTGACTTGGAAGATGAGCTCCGTTTCCCTGCCAGGCAAGGCTCCCTTATGTGGGAATCAGGGCCGAAAGGGGTCACAGCAATGTCAGGTCTCTGTCCCCGGGCCACATCTGTTCTGGCTCTGGGAGTGAGGGCAGGATGGGCGGACCGGTGACTATGGAAATCTCCCTGGCCACAGCCAACCCTGAATATCCTGCCTTGGCCAAAAGGGGCCTGGAGAGGAAGCAGACTCAGAACAATTGGGAAAGGTCTAAAAACCACAAGAGTCTGATGAATAAAGCCAAGAGGCTGCCCAGTGATGCAATTCAAGGGAGACAAAAAAAGAAAGAAAGGGGGGAAAAAGGAAAATAAGAAAGAAGAACGCCCCAATCCTACCCAGGAGCATTCATCATTCAGCGTGACCTTCCAGGAATCTGCTGACAGACATAAAGTGTTCTGTGTGACTTTCTGCCTGGGACCTGGAATGACTGGGGCTCGCAGAGAAGGGGGGAAGACAGGAAAGGCGGCTGGAGCGCGGGGAAGGTTGGCGGGGGTGGCCTCCGTTACAGGCACGGCGTTGTCGGGCGCCATCTGCTGGTGATGTGAGGAACCACACCCACCTCCCGGACCCAACGAAATAAAACCATGTTTCTGAAAGAAGGTATCTGAACCAGAGAGGAACAAAAAACATATATATATCCACCTATGATGAGCCAGATGCTTCCACATACCTTTCATCTCCTTTGAATGTTACGTTCCTTTTAGGTGAGAATCCCTATGCTCGTTTTGCAGATGGCAAACTGAGATTCAGGGAGAGGATTGATTTCACCGAGGGCTAGAATTGACCAGTCTGAGGTCCTTGCAAAATCATTCCTCCTTCTGAGTCTATGAGGGCTGAACAGTTCCTGGAGCATAAATGCTTGCTGAGTGAATGACCAAGTAAGGCCTGAGTAACTCTTCTTTTTTTTAATTTGTCTGTTATGAGCGCAACAGAATAGGAAAAAGGAAATGCAAAGCTGAGGATGACGGCTGGGTCTGTAGATGGTGCTCGAGAAGGCGCCCAGGATATTTCCTGCCTCCCTCACCATCCCCCAAGGTCACAAACTACTTCGAAGCCTGGGATGGGTTGTGTTGCTTCCTGACCTTTTCCTCGAACCGAGCTGTCCTGGAGAGGCCACAGAAGGGAGAGTTGGGGAGATAGGGCTGTCCAGGCAGGTGCCAGATTTCAGGGACTTGAACTGGTCCAAGGTGACAGGTGGCAGGCTACCACGGAGGGTTCTGAAAACCCATTTGCTATTGTGACGGCTTTGCTCCAGCCAGCCCCTTGTTTCCTGTCCAGACCCTCCTTCCTCTCAAATGTCTAGTGATATTCAGGTACATCAAGTCTCTTCATGCTACCTACCCCTACCTACCCCTACCTTCCTCCATCCCCTTCTAATCACCCTTCCCCACACATACACAATTCCCCCAAATACAAAAACACACCTACGCGTCCATACTCCCACACACAGACAAAAACTACACCAGCCATGGACTCCAGCACAGCAAACTTCGGCATCCCCAAACACACTGGGATCCGTCACCTCTTTGAATCTTTGCAATACTTTTATTCCTCTTATTCTCTCTGGCTGAGATGACTGTCTTCCTCAGGCAAACTCCTATTCAACCTTCAAGACCCATCTCCAATATTACTGCCTGGTGAAACCTCGCTCCAGCCCCCTTCACGATGTAGTGATTCTCTCCTCTGAATACCCAGAGGTCTTTTTTTCATATTTTACTACAACACATAAAGCACGGTCTTCATCTGTGCATGCCCTAGATATAAGCAGTGTTCGTTGAATGAATAAATGAGTGAATGAGCACAGGCTTCTTATAAACGCTCTAAGAAAGAGAAGAGGAGTCGAAGCTGACTTGAAAAGGAAATGCCATCAGTACAATCCCCCAGATTTGGGCACAAGCACCTCTCAACCTTTTGGTCTGGTTCAGAGCCTCTCAACAGGTATGACTGCACTTATGGGGGGAAGGGAAGTGGGAGACCCCTAGCTTTTGGAGGAACAATGCACAGCTAGTCAAAGAGAAAAATGATCCTCCCATGCAGCAGCAGGTCAGGAGGACTGAGACTCGGGAGCCCCAGCCTCCAGCACAGCTACCGTACGAATCTGGTCTAGCACCGGACACTCGTTTCTTGCTCTCAGGCTCTGATCTCTGCTGGTATTTTCCCGGAAAAGGTGCCTTCCAGAGTGCCTAAGCTAGGGAAACAGCATCTTAACTGTTTACTAAATGAATGGTTTAAAAATGAGAGGATAAAAATGATCAAAACCAACGGTAAATCCACTGATCTGAGATTTTCATCCCTATCCCGAGACCCTAAGTCCTCGACTGCAATGGTCCCTCCAGGAAAGAAGGACATCAACATTTAGGAGCATCTACTGTGCACTGGCCACTTGACCTGCACAAAAGTGGCTTCAAGGTAGATGTTGCCATGATTTTCTGGGGGAAAGAGGCTCAGAGAAGCAAACTTCTCCAAAGGTGCCCAGCTTGTCGGTGGGGCAGCAGGTCTCAGTCCCGGGGGGGGGTTGACTTCGGCACCCCTGCCCACCCCACTGCACCAGACAGCCTCCCGCTGCACACTGGGGGCTGGAGACCGGGTCACAGAGACTGCTGCTTTCTTTTGTGGTTTGTCCACTAAACGACCCCTTTGCAAGTCTTCGTCCCACTTGGGAATGATATCGACTCTACAGAGGGTTTAAGAGAAACCTCCGTTTACCGGGATAGAAACTGCAGACAGGAAGGCAGCCCTTGAGCCCCTGATTTTCATTGGGCAAGCACGTATACCGCCTACCCACCACGGACTAGGGGTGGGCTGGCCGATGGACGCGAGGCTTGCAGAGCAGGGGCTCCGGCCGTTCCTCCCACGGCACACCGTGGGACGCCTGAGCTGCGCATGCCTTGTCTGGGAAGGCAGTTCCTCAGGCTTTAGGAATATAACACTAATTCTGGGTTGCCAATCGGCATGCCACCACTTTTTACCAAAGCTTGGCAAAGGCAGAGAATCGAAATCATGTTCTGCAGGATGTGAAACGAAGTTTCAGCTAGCAAACTCTCGTTCGGCCTTCCTGCATTGTCACGGAGCGTGACAGAAACACTCATCATAGTGTTTGGGTGATCTGGCACCTGCCTCCTTGTCCCCCCTCCTGTCACATGGCTCCCCATCACTGCTGTCACACTGGCTGTCCCTCACTCCCCTGGACACAGCTGGCCCATCCAGGCCCAGGTCTCTGCACTTGCCATTCCTTCTGTCTGGAAAGCCCTTTCCCCAGCTCAGCTCCTGGATGAATCGTTCTCATCCTCAGTGCTCACATTAAACACAGCCCTTCCCTGATCACCTAGCTGAAGCAGCCCACCTCCCCCCACTGGCCCCGAGATAATCCCGCCTCAGCGCCAGAGAGCTTCCTTCAGAGCCTCCTCATGCCCCTGGGGTGACCATCTCTACTTCCAACTGTGCCCGCAATGCCAAATGGCAGGGAATTTCCTCCAGCATTGCTGCAGTGTGAATAGATGAGGGGCCACAGCTGAGCAGAGGCATCGCGAGGAGACGTGAATGGAAGCATCAGGATCTACGTGCTCACATAGCACCGTCCTGGACAAATAGACCTGCTCAACCCTTGGAATGTTCCAGCCTCACAAGGCTCAGGCCGCTCGGAGCAGGTGTCTCAGGGGGACTGCAGTCCTGGCTGAGCTCTCTGAGCTGCTCCAGAAGCACATCTCCAGCCAGCTCCTCTCAGCATTTAGGGGAGACCCACCCAACCAAACACCAGACTCCTGACCCCCAACAAATGGGACAAGAATGTTCTTCACTGTTCAGTTTCGCTTCTCTCCCTGAATCTCGCAGTTGCTCCTATGACCTATGGGCACATCATGCCCTGGCATCCAGCGCCAACTGCCCATTCGGGCCTCGCATCCTGCCACCAGCTCACAGCTCGCCAGCCTCAGGACGCCCTGCAAGCCCTTTGCTTGCCCTGTCCCCAGATTGCTTGCTTTGCTTTTCCCTACCTTTAGAATTCAGCACTTCTCTCAAGCTGGCACTACACCTTTAAATTTATATTTCCCTTGTGAGTCTCTTACATCAAGCCTCTTAGATCAATAGATATCAGTTTACCCCACTAGATGGTTGTAAGATCCTAAAGCTAAAGCTAATGTGTGTTAATAGCATATGATTTGCTGGGTGTCAGCACATATAAAGGTCATGGCCGGGACAGGACAGCGGAGACAGATGCCACAGCAAGGAGCCCACAGAATGGGGTGGAAGGTGGTATGGGGGTGGGGGAGACAGGAAGAGAATGGATTTGGTCAGGCAGACCAGAGTTCAAAACCCACCTCTGACACTTCACAAGGTGGGCTCAAGCCAGACTTCCCTTCATCCCTAAGCAAGATCCTGTTCCTGTGTCACGGGCTCACGTGACAATGAAATGAGATCACATATGTAAAATGCTTGGCACCCGTCAGTCATCGTTCACCCCTCTTCGCCTCCCCTTCCTGCCTCCCCAAGACTCTGCGGCGAGCTGACCCAGCTCCCTTCTCTCCCTGAAATAACTCTTCTCTTTGCCCTTCCTCTAAAGACTCCTCGAAAAGCCACACACTTGTTCCAGAAGAGAAGACGTGTGTGGTGTCTCTGCCTCGACCTCCAGCTCTGGGCTCCAGTCTGAAGCTCTCGGGCTCCTGAGGGATGCTGGAGAGATGCCTCCCTTAGCCTGTTTGCTTCATCTGTCCATTATCCCGAGGAGACAGGGCGTCTCGCCATTCCAGCTCTGCCCCTCACCCACCCTGAGGCTGCAGCCGCATGAGACTTCAAATCTCACACCCCGGGTCCAGTCCCAGCCCTGCCACGCACAGGTTGCGCAAGCCTGCCCTCGTCGGCACGATGTACCTCCACGGGGTGGTATCCTTCCACTTACTGGCCGTGAACTGAGTGCTTGCGCCTCAGGTGTGAATGCGATTCGTAACCCACACACTCATCCTTGTCATCCTGAAGTCAGGAATGGTATTTCTCCACTATTCTTGTATCTGTGAAAATTGGGGTCCTTGGCCAAAATTACAGTCCTCGCCCTGTTGTATTATACCTTATTATAGCTTATCTATCTGCTGGGGTGTCTCTGCCACTTGACAGAGGGGTTCCTGCAGGTGGACGGAGTCTTATCTCTGTCTTCCACTCTGGAAACACAGTCCTGGGCACAGAGGAGATGCTCGGCATAAGTTTGTTGTTGATCAATGACTCACTGAATGAATGACTTCAGTTGAACTAAATCTCTCCCCCAAAACCTCTGGGCCCATTTCTTCAAGCAAGATGGAGACCATATTGCCTCATGAGCCAAATGTAGTGAAGGTTCTCTCCATCAGCTTCTATCACATTTTCTAGAATTCTCCCTAGTGAGATGCCCACCTCCTGCCCAAGTGCCAGTGGATCTCATGCTCCTAGAGGTGCCTCTATCCAAAGGAAAGCCTACGTAATGAACTCCAGGCTCATCGTGTGGGCTTGTAGTGATATCAACACCTCACTGAGGGTCTCATCCTGTGATCTACCTGATGGACCCCCTGTTCAGGAATATCCATGCTCTCAGAGAAAACTGATCACTTGAGATTGGAGACTGAGGTAAGTAAAATCCTAAAAATTGCTGATGGTGACAGTTCAGACCCCACAATCTATAACAGGGAGCAGGGCTCTTCCACACCCCAGAGGAATACGGCTGAGAAGAGGCTGTGATGTTGTCCATCCACCCAAACACCTATGGGGATACCATTCAAGCCTAGCTACTTTCTAGCCCTGTGACTGAGGGTAAATTAATTTGCCCCCTTGGGCCTCAGTTTCTTCATCTACAAAATGGTGACAACAATACCTATTTGAAGCATTACTGTGAGAATGAGAATAAACAAACAGATAGATTAGCGTAGACAGAACAAGTAGGTAGAGTAAGTAGAGAAACAGAATAATTAGAAACAGAAACCCATCTTATAACGAGCACATTATTGGCTTCACAGAGAGTACTCGCCAAGTGAAACTAAATTTAGTATCTTGAGGAAAAAATAAAATAAAATAATTTAGTATCTTGACTCCAGCACTTACTTCTTGTGTGACTTGGGTCAGGATATTTATTCCGTGGACCCTCGATTTTTCATCTAGAGATTGGAAGCAGCTCCTACCCTGCAATCGTGCCGTGGGCGTAACGGAGGGTCACAGATGGGAAACCATCGAGCGGGCCATGTGCAAAATGTCACATTTCCTTCGACTGCTCTTCTATCAGACAGGAGCTCGGGAGAGCAGGCGTCTGATAAAAGATGCCCCTTCCTACAGCTGCAGGGAGATAAGGAGCTGCCCAAAATGCATTCTGGGATTCCAGTTGAGCCTCGAAGCAATGTTTTAAAATGACCCGACAAACCTCCAGTTGCCCCCAGCTGCTGTTCACCACACCTCCTGTCTGCTCGGCCCTGAGATACCCGCATCCTGGCTCCATCCCAGGCCAGCTCCAGAAAGCAGACCTTGCCTTGAGTGAACAACAAACCTGTCAGCGGGAGCTGGGAATGCCTCCCGCGGAAACAGATCGCCCCTTCTCGGGCTGCAGGCTCTCTTCCAGGGAGTGCTGGGCACACAGCCGCACCTGGATGCCTGCCAGCCCAGGGCACACTCGCCCAATTGTGTCAGGACCAGTGCAGAAACAGTATCTGCTCTGAGATGCACAAAGCTGCTGTCAGCCTCTCTCTCCAGGTGCTGCCCGCAGGGAAGCTTGTCAGGGGCCTTTCGGGGACAGCCACGCACTGTGCCTCACACATTCCCTGCGGGACATCGGGACCTTCCCACGGCTCTCCTCTCGGCATTTGCTTCCAGAAATTCGCAAATGGAATCCAAGTAACTGTGATCGTAGGTGATGTCTTGAAAGGAACGTGTATCACCACATCTTTGAGTTCCATTGTCAGTGTATGCCCCTCACTGTCCCAGCCATCGTCGTCCTGGGAGCCACCGGTAACAGGTGCAATCTAGCCTCTCCAGGGAGCAGAGAACCATAGACCAGTAGAGCCAGAGGGCACTCGCCTAGCAGGTGCCAGGCCCTGCTCCAATGTTCGCAAACATGAACTCACTTGACCTGCACCGCAACCAACAGGTACCATCCCCATTTTAAAGGTGAAGGAGCTGAGGCTTGACATGGAGGCTCGGTAACTTGCCCAAGGACACAGCTAAAGAGCCAGGCAGTCTGGCTCCTGAGTGATTGCTCTCAACCACTGCTTATGTGCCCCGGGCCACACTCCCAGGATTCCAGTTATCCCCGCCCATGTCACATGAAATCATAATCACCAATTTATCTATTGGTCTGTCTCTTCAAGCACCCCTGCAACCAGTCTACAAGCCCCCTGAAGCCAAGGATCTGTTCGTTGTGTGGTCATTAGTTATGTGTGAGCATGGCACGTGCCCAGGGTGAAAGGCCTTCGGCAAATGTTGAACGGACAGATACGTAAAGAGATTTCTTAGGAACAAATCCACACATCAGTTTGGAAAAAAACACAATGGAAGAAAATCTAATATGGATCCAATACATAGTCTGTGTCAGAAACTTTCTATGTGATCATGTTTTAATATGCAAGACAGCGCAAGGAAGAAGTATCAGCCTCATTCTACAGACGGGGAAGCTGGGACTCCGAGAGGTAAAGAACATGCCCAAAGCTATTATCCTAGTATTCCCCAGGGTCACAAGAAAATGTTGAAAGTCTATGAAATGGGGGAAAAAACGGATTACCGGGCGTTCTTTCTAGAGCATCTTGTCAAGATATCTGCACCTCCCATACAGCTTTACGCTATCCTCCTACTCTGTAATCTGGAGAAAACTGACAGTAATGCAAATCATTCTTGTCCATGGAAATGCAAATGAATTTCTGTCCTTGGAGATACAATTGATTATTGCCCTGTGGACACTGAACTGCTTTGCATCTACTTGAACATTCATTTCAGTTTCCCGGCTGCCTATATGTGTGTGTTCTTCAAATTCCTCACTGAACCTGTTTTTACATTTTACTGGTTTCCTCATTAATTAATGAGCTAAATAAAATCCTTGGCATGTATTCATTATATATTTCCATGAGAGTCATAATTTTACCTTATTTCAATTTTAGCACCAATTAGGATCCAAATCCAAGGCTGTTGGTTCTTTCCAATTCATTATACACAAGTACACACACACACACACACACACACACACACACACACCACTGCTGATCACGAGTTCTTCATCATTAACTTCTCTGTCAAAGGCAAACTCAGCTCAGTTACAACATAAAAGCAACACACATTTAAATCGGTCTTTCTAAAATTGTATTTTTCAATATTGTCTAATAAGAACTGAGTCAGTATGTTTGACTTGAATAATATGGCAGGCCATCCGTGACAGCCCTGCTTTCCCACTATAGCTTGTACTCTAGTCATTTTTGTCCCAAAGAGTTTCTGAGCTCGCCTGCCTCCAGCTCCACCAGATCCAAAGGGCATGAGCCATGTGTTTCCACGGGTTTTTTCCTAAACTACACTGTGGCCCGGAGCAATCTGGCACATACTCAGGGCTAAATAAGGCAGGTGGGAGTGAACTGAATTGAACTGAACTGGACCGAGCTTAGCTTCCTACATCTATCCACGAATACTTGCTTCCCCGCAACGTAGGTCCTGGAGAACAGTGTTCCAGAGATACTATAAGGTTTTATTCCCCCTATAAGGTGATAGGAAGTTTTTCAAGGGAGGAAGAGTAGCTGCTACAATCAGCGGACTCCCGGCTAATAGTCCCAGTGCACCCCCCCAACACACACACACATACACACTCTCTCTCTCTCTCTCTCACATACTCTCTCTCTCTCCAGTATCCCTAATATAGACACTGTGGATTATCTCCCATTTTTAAATTTCAACATGGGAATTAAAGGCCAAAGAAGTTAAAGTCTAAAATAATTCTTTCAAATTTTTCATTGTTATTGTACACCTGAAACTAATATAACACTGTAATTAACTATAGTGGAGTTAAAAATTTTCAAAGTTTAAAAATTTTTTAAAACACGCATTTTTCATTCTGTTCAGTGTTCGAGAGAGAGGTTGCTGATGGGATTGATTTCAGATGGGCTTGTTCTGAAGCTTCCATTACCAACCCCCTTCCAGGGGAAGGCATGTGATTCTTTTAACACCTGCGAAGGGACAGAAATCCAATGCCCATCTCTCGTATGTCCCATTTTCCCAAAGATCCATTAAGAGCCACCAGATTATCTTAGTACCACCCCCCCACACCCACAAAAGTTAGAAAACCCTAGCAAATTCCAAGCCCTGGAGAATTACGATGGCGGGAACAGTCCCTCATAGAGGTCAGAGATCAGCCAAACAGCGTAACGGAGACTTTAAAAATTTCTGGGAGAAGGAAAATAAATGGAAACTATATGAAGAAGTTACATATTCTTGGTTCCAGCCTCATCAGAATACCAGAATGTCTGGCCAGTTGTTTCACATGTTTGTTTGTTTTTTTCTATAAACACAAACCCAGCAGGTCGACTTCACCTTTGAGAAGTTTCATGGTGATGGTTGCAAATTGACTGCTTTCTAGAAAATGACATTAAAAACACCTCTGTCTTCCTGAAAACTTGAGAAATTTGAAGTTTCCATATCTTATTAGAGGCTCTCTTCTGCTTCTTGAAGTCTCTTCGTTTCTGTTTCCCCAGATGTTTCTGCCATCCTGATGCTGAACCAGGTATCGGATCCATCTCCCCTCCCTTCTGCCAGCAGAGCACGTCATGTTTATTTTTAGCTTCTTGTTTCCCAATAATTCCATTTTGGTTTTTTTTTTTCCTCTGCAATACCCAAGAAGATGGAATATCCCTTCTGAAACAAGTCCTTCCCTGGGTTCACAGAGGTCTTTATCTTTTATCGATAAAACCCACTGTCGTGCTGCTGTGGTTGGGCCCACAGTCTGGGGCTTGCAGATCTACAATCAGAGTTGATGAGGCAAAGCACTTCCGAGCCAAGCTGACCCCACTGGAGGGCAAGGATTCAGAAGCTCAAATTCAGTGGGGCTGGGATGGGACTCAGGCATCAGTGATTTTAACAAGCCCCCTCATGTTAATTTTAACGTACAACCATGGTTGAGAATCCCTGCTAGGGAGACCTAGAAGGTTCTCTACTCCTAATCCTGCTCACCGGCATCAGCCACAGCCATATTCTGATGGGAGCATGGCTGCTGCCTCCCCTCGGGGCAAGGGAGACTCGAGGCCCACAGATGGAGTCTGCTAACCTCTGTCTTCACACCAAGAATCTCCTCTCTTCATGTAAAAGTCACAAGGTTTATTCTCAAAGATTCCTGGCCAAAATGCACCAAAATGTATCGGCTACTGCCCCATCCATCCCACAACTGCAGTATGGACAAACACGGTGAACTAACAGGCATGTGGGAAGTAGGCGCTGAGAATGAAACCACAGAAGAAGCTAGAATAGTAAAGAAGGAGAGCCGGGATGGAGAACACACCTGGATGTGAGGCCACCTGAGACTCCCTACCTATTTCTCCTCAGGGGTGAACATGCCCGTGCCCACCGATCGGGCTTGGGCCGAGAAGTTGGGAGGGACGGGAGCAGAAGCCTGAGGGCCCCCCACAAGCCTTCAGAGCTGGGCCCCAGGGGGCTCCAAGAGGGTCCGTCGCTTGCTCAACCCAGAAGTGAGACCTGTCCTGGCTCAGGGGAGGCCTCACGAAGCAGGTCCACCCTTCCTCTTCCTTCCTGTAAAAGACAGCCAGGCACCACTGCAGTGCCCGAGGAAGGGTGAGAAGCAGCTGTGAGACAGTAGCCGTTCCAGAACTCTCCAGAAAGGAGCTTCTCCGGCAGGACCTGGGTCTGAATCTCTCCTGTCCACCTCATTGGGGACAACGAAGTATAACCAAGCTGGACGCATCACCTGCTACTTCCTGCCACCGGGGAGGTAGGGGGTGGTCCTGGGGGGTCAATCACGCGACACGTCTCGAGCTGACCCTGCATCTGCCTGCTCAGTGCCCTTGGGCCAGCTGTCAGCCTGGGTGCCTAGATTCTGTGATGGCTACTTGGGAGGGATGCTGGGTTCCCCCCGGGCTCCCCTCTGTGTCACTGCCATCGTCCATGTGAGCTGTCCCAACAGTCTCCATGAAGTCTCGCTGGAGGCCTGACACTCTGTCCACACTTCCTGAGTGAGCTTTCTAACACACCGCCCAACCAGGCGCCCCTCCTTGCCCTGGCCTGACCCCACCATGCTGCCGCCACCTCCAGTCACACCTCGGGGACACTCCAAGCCCCTCCTCTGACCATAGTCTGCTCATGGCTGCTCCCAGCTCACCATACCACACCGCACCTCCCGGCTGGAAAAGGTCCAGTCATCCTTCCAGACTCTGTCCAGGCACCCCCTCCCCAGCCCAAAGGAGGCCTTCCTCCACCCTGATAACACCCACTTTGTCATCTTTGTGTCTTTTCCCATCCCCCAAACTCCTAGTCTGACCACATGATATTTTTAATTTCTATAACTTTTGACTTCTTCTGGGGTTGATAGTCACTCCCTTTTTTTTAATCGCTCATCATCTTTACCAAATATTGCTAACTCCTCCTTCTCCCCAAATACGGTCCGGGAGAAGAAAGCTTCCCAGAAGCATCTCGCATGTCATCAAATACGTATCTCCTGTTTTCCCTCCTTTTAAAATCAGGAAAAAAAATAGCCTATAAAAGTCAGGTTCAAGTGCCACTTCTCCCAAAGCACACTGACCCTCACCATCACAGGAGGTCTGGGTGGCCGCCTCCCTCCCTGAGGCTGCTCTGGCCCCCGTGTCCCTCTCCCATGTGAATTTCTTCCTTCCATCTGTTCTCTCGTCCCATGTATCAGTTAGATCTGCCAGCTGCTGTCACACAGAAACCTCTGAATCTCAGAGGTGATCACCAAGGAAACACTTCTCACCCTACAACATCCATTTTAGTATTTGGCAGGCTGGCTGCCACACAGTGATTCAGGGACCCAGGTGCCTTTGATCTTGTGGGTCTGCCCTAGGGACCTTTGCTTCCAGCTGATGGATAGAGAGGGGAATGGGGGAAAAGGAACACCTATTTTTTTTTTTTTAACTGCTTCGGCCCAGGGGCAATCCTAGCCCCATTGCTGTTCAGATCCTCACTGCCAAGACACAGTGGCGTGGCCCCACCTAGATGTGGGGCTGAGAAGCTGGGAAACTTAGTCCCTGGGAGGCAGTCGCTTCTCAGCAATGACTCCACAGGAAAGCAGGACTCTCTGGAGGACAGCGGACCACCTCTGCCACACTCCTAGGGCTCAGGGTCTCCAAACTCCCCAGCTCTGCCCCATTTTCACAGGAAGCCCCAAACCAATTAACATTCCCACCAGGATATTATGCACCAAAAATCCAGCAAGCACACAAGTGTCATTCCTTTGTTTTGTTATGCGGTCATCATACATCAGTGGCAAACAAAGAACAGAATACTTGAGTCCTGTGGCCCACCAAACACACTCACCAGCTCACACGCTGGTGTGTCCAGTCGGTAGGTGCCAGGCACCCTGGCAAATCTTGCTGCTCAGCCAGGAGAGGGTGCACTTGGCAAGAGCTCCATTACATATGTCCCGTCTCCACACCAAGCCTAATGGGTCCTTGAAGGTGTTTTTGAATTGAAAGGTCAAGCTCTGCTTGGTGAGAGGAACAGGGTCTGGTTTGCATTTGTTTCTGCTCAGAACAGGAAGTGTTTACCCCATTTTATGAAATGTGTTTTCAAAAAGCAAATGCACTGTGGTGCACACAATGATTCAACCCTGAGTAATATGTGGAAGCTGCTTCCAGTCTCTGCACGGCCCGTTCCCCGTTCGTGTCCTCTTGTCACCATCGGCTCAGCCAGAGCGGATGTCGAAGCCTCTCTTTCGTGTAGGGTCCCGTGTGACAGGCACACGGTGTGGTGACCGCCCTGATCTTTGCACGTCTCACCCCTTCACTTCTCGACCTTTTGGCTAAGATCAAGTGCACGTCTCACCTCCATTTTCCCAGAGGCCATTATATGACGGTCATTCTTGTGGGGGCGGTGGGACCAAGCCTGAGAGCACTTGAAATGATGCTAGATGTGGGGACCAGAGTTCCAGCTCTGCCTTTCACTAGTCAGAGGACGTTCGACAAATCAGTCTCTCTGAACTTCAATTCCTTCCATAAAATGGAGTGAGTCATGGTAAAAAATGATCTGAAATAGCAATGATCACAAAACTCAGAGTTGTGCCATATCTTACACTTTCCAAAGCACAGACACTCCAGTGTCGTGTGCCATGATTCGCTCCGTGACAACCCCATAGAGCCAGCAGGGAAGGGGATGATCTCCCACTTCACAGATGAGAAAAGCGACACCCAGGTAGGACCCCGGTGGCCACAAGGAGAGATGGCAAACAGAATACGGGACAGTCCAGATTGCTTCAAATCAACCTTTGTGGGAAGGTACAAAGCGCCAGACACTGCACCAGTTGCTTTGAAAAGAAATAGAAGAGCAGGTCCTTACATGGGGCTCAGAGTTGAGCCGGGATGACACGGGGCAAATGGGCGAACCCCATCCCCTGGCCTGGCCCAGTCTAGCTCAGCAAGTTTGGATGAATTGAATGATGTGACGTTCGGCCACCATTGAGAGAGCTTCGTGTGGACCAGCTTTGAAGGAGAATCTGGGGAGGGTGAGGGCAGGCCTGAGAGGAGCTCGAGACTTGCAGCGGGGACAGGAGGCCGGCCAGCAGCTGAAGAAGGTGCAGCACTCCGTAAGCCGGCATGACGAGCTTCGAAGGTGCGTTCCTGCAGGGGTAGTCCACGGGCACGCCAGCTGAGAGACGTTCTTACGGGACTTGCTGCACTGAACATATGAACACGCATATCGATGATTCGTAAGTAGACTGCCTCCCAGAAGCCGTGTCTTAGTCACATGCTTGGGTGAGATGCTCCCACGGACATGGACGACGTGCTTAGTTTCGACGCCTGCCCTTATCCTAGCTCGTGTTTTCAGACACTGGACTGACAGCCCTAATCTATGCCTTGGGTCTGAGTTTCCGTTTTTATACATTCGCTGAGGACGTGACGCTGTTGTAAAAGGATGCCGATGGCCAGGTGCTTCTCCTGTGGGAGAGAAAGCCAGGTCTCCTCGGAAGCCCGAGTCAAAGCCACTGTCCTCGCCTTCTCCTCCATGGGGTCGGCAAGGGTACCTTGGGAGGCCCCCGGTCTGGAGCTTTCTCATCAGCCCGGTTTTGCTGGGCTGGGGTGGTACGAGCTCCGGTGGATCGGAGGCGACCCAAGGTCCCACTCGTCTCCAAGTATCAAGGTAAGGGCCCTCCCTCCACCCTTTCTCCAGGTGCCGAGTGGATTGGGACAGACCTCGGGGCATTGGAGGTGGCTCAGCTATCCTGCCACAGCTCCTGCAGGAGGAGGTACCTCTAGGAGAAGAGGTGCCAGGCCAGTTTCCCCAGCCCCCAGAGAAAGCCACCTCCCATCCCAGGGTCCCCCTAACACCATGCAAAGGCTCTCACCTGACCATCCTAACTCGCTCCCAAAGTAAACAAAACCATAATGCACTGTTTCAAAATAGCTTTGGCTCCCTAGAAGCAGAGCTGCCCACTGGGCTCCCGGAAGCGTGCAGAGGTACGTTCAGGCCACGTTATTAGACAGCAACCACACCCGTGCTGGTTGCAAGCAACCACCCCAGGATCTCTGCTCAGTGGCCCCTCTCCCCTCCCCATGAAGGGGCAGCTCTGGTTGGTGGGGGCCCGGAGCCTCTGCCCCCGTAACCAGAGTGCAGGCCGGCCGGGCTCGAAAGCAGGAAGCAGGCTCTCTCCCTTCCCAAGCTCGGGCACGGAGGCTGTTCTTACACCAGGGTAAAGACTGCTTGGGGAGCCCCCCGCCTTCATGGAGCCAGAGAGGGGAGGCATTATCCAGCTTTGGACGTGAAAAGAGATATTTAAAAGCCCCAATCTGGCTTCAGGCAATGTCAGTAACTTCGGTCACTTTGGACAGTACAGCTGACCTCTGAGTGCCCATGTGACTCAGTTCATGTTCCATCAGCCAGAACCTTGGAGAGAAGGGTGATGAGCACCCCAAACCCCAATCCCCAAGGGTGCGGATGCTTTAAGCACACAAGATGATGGCAGATAATGTCCACACAGAGGTCTTATGGCACTTCAAAGAGAGAAAATCAGGACGATGGAGTCAGGGTAGTGCCGTCGCCAGCTAAATTCAAGAGTCTCCCTTTCCAAGTCATTGCCACGTTTATCTTATGAGACGGTTTACTGAAGGCCTTCCACCCTGGGTGCAAGAATCTGCAACAGTTCATTCGCAGCCAGAGTCGATGGAAACATGTGATCAGAACTTTCCAGTTGCTGTATTTTGTGGAAGGCAGTGTTAATAATGATTTGAAGGGTGACCTACCATGCTCAAGAGTTGGAAGAACCAAGTTGACAAATGCAATATAAAACACAAATACCTCTGTTATAAACCCCAATCCAACATCATTTCGCCAGCTCCCATTTCCCATCACATAATATTCGTGTTCATTTGAGTCTTATTAGTGTTATAGGTTTAGCTGCAATTAATTTTAAAGGCATTTTGGTTTATTATTGTATAAGGGCTATGGTTTTACGTTGGTACATATTTACACAAAATTATGTAAAAATAATTTAGTGTGCTGCAACGTTCTGAAGACGACTATATTATTTGGAGAAAAAAAAATACTGCGTGGGGTTTGTCCACTTTGCACCCCCTCTCGTCCTAAGAAACGCATCGGTTCACAAACCATAAACCGAGTTCTGTGCAAAGTCATATGAGAACGATTTTACTGTAGAAGCTGTGATCTCTGTTATCATCATCCTTTGTGCACTGCATGAAAGCAAGAACACAAACTTTTGTCCAGAACCAAGTCTCTCTCAATAAATCAGAGGTTAACCACCTCACTCAATTAGCAAGCGCCGTTTATTTTTTAGCATATCCCTGAAATATGAATCAAGATGACAAGGAACAAAAACAAAACTATCAAGCCACTCTGGAAGGAAAAAGACGAAGTTCCCAAGTGAACGTGTTACTTGAAAACCATATAAACCATTTCTTCTTAGCTTGGCTCTGTCATCCATCTCAGGAAAGGATGTTTTTACAATCAGAGCAGAAATATGACTGGCGCTCAGACATTTACATTTCTTTGTTGCAAAATCAATGTAACTTGTTCAGATTCCAGCAGCGGAGAAAGCAGCAGAAGTAGTGGTTACTTTCCAAAGTGAAACTTAAAACCACAATCTCCGGGGCACAAAAGGCAGAATGAGTCACCGGAAGAGGCCACTTGCTTGCAAAACTCATTAAAGGCAATGCAGGGCTGAATGGACTTCCTGTGCCAGGGAAAAGCTAGCTGGCATCAGGACAGCCCCTCCAGGCTCCCACAATTTGGGGGAGGAAGGGAGCCACCAGGAATCTGGGCACAGCCCAGGTCTGCCGTTCACACGCACCCAGCTGCCCGGCCCGGTCGGCGGGCGGAGTCCCCTCCCCGCCGCCAGCCCAAGGAGATGCCGGGAAGGGGGCTAAGGCTGGCAGCTGTGCATCAGAGGGTTCCCACGGCACCCTGTGACTCAATCAAGCCCCCGCAGTGGATTTCCAGGGACCTCCTCCTGCAGCAGCTCCTTTCTGTCCCTCTGGCCCGGCCAGGTTAGTACAGTGCCCAGGCTGCCCCTGGGAACAGAGTGTGGGCCTCCACTGTGTCATCTGGAACCTGAGCATGCCTCAGAATCCTGGGGAGGACATACTAGCTCGGGTCATGGGTCTGGGGTGGGGCCCAAGAACTTGCATTTCTAACAAGCTTCCGGTCGGTGCTGGAGCTGCAGGCTCTGAGACCCACAGATCTAAGTGGTTCTTCGACCTGAACAGCCATCACCCACAAACTGTTCCCTCCTCCGAGCTGGTTAGTGATGTCTGGCCGTGCGCTGTGCCCACTGGAGGCACTTTGGCGCCCAAACAGTCCCCGTAGGGCACTCCTCCCCCTCCCCACCAGCCCTCAACACACCTGGCTGGTCTCCAAGACAAGCACTATGGGGAGGGGCCTTTGTCAAGCCCGGATAATGTTTTTTAAAAAAGGCTGTTGCCTCCAAACCAAAACTGATTGTGCCCCCAGGTGGCCATTTGGGGCCCGCTGGCTCCCAGGGGCCACTTCGATCAGGTCATATTCAGGTTTCCTTTGGGCACCAAGCCTTCCTGCCACAGCAGGGATGCTCCCCCGCTTCGGGCTGGAGCAGGAGTGGGGAAAGGCATCAGAAGCAGGAGGGAGGCACAACGGGCGTTTTGAGCAATTCTGTTTGGTGCAGAGACGGGATGCCCTCCCACCACCCCCAGGCCCGTGGAAGCAGGGCAGTCCCGCTCCACCCAGCCCCCCCACCCCGTGTCTGAAGACAAAGTACAGACGTACAAAGGGAGGAAGAGGGATGAGTGATGGGTGATATGACACAGCTCTCCTGAACAGCTGCTTAGAACAACACTCCCGCTACAACCAGGAAATCCAGATTCCAAAGGAGTTCGGTTTTTCATTTTAATGAGGCCTGCTTAACTTTCCTCCACGACCATGACTATGTCCCAGGGCTGCACCAGGGCCGCACGCCATTCCCTTTTGGGGGAAAGGGCGCCCTGAGGCCCAGCACTGACGGGCACTGGCCCCACCGTCCGTGTTCCCCGGGCTCCAATGAAAGGGCTAGTGAATCCGGCCGGCTGTGTCAATTTCGAAGACCAAGATAGAAAGTATTTTAAATATTCAGGTGATTACAGCTGAGACACTGGGGAAATTCAAGCTGCCGAACTAGCTATCCTGCACGCGTGTGAGAGCCGCCTACAGCACCGAATGGAAACAGCATAGCCTAGGGGACCGCTGAGAGGAGAGTGGCCAAGGGCGGGAACAGGTGGCGATCACCGGGCCAGAGACTCCAGCTCATGCTGATTTTTACTTTACAGATAAGAGAGTCTATAGTCTGAAATCAGAGGTGGGATAAATCTGTGATGTTCAGCTACGTGAAGGGGCTTGTTTTGTTTTCAAGATACAGAAGCATTAACTCTGAATCGCCCAGATGGCCTGCTCAGTTCTGGCTTCGAGAGAAGCTCGGCCTGGGGCCCCGGATAGCCGTCTTTTACGCATTTAGGAACCCGAACTCTTAAACATTTATCCCAAAACACTTAGGCTGATGCAGGTAAATCAACAGGATGTCTCGGCATGCCAAGGTTGCACAAAATCAATAAGAATTAGGACCGTTTTCAAGTCATCTGTGCAAACTAGCCAAGGGTTTTGATTGATTCAATGAAAAGAGCGGGGCTCCTGGGTGGCTCAGTCGGTTAAGCATCCAACTCTTGATTTCCGCTCAGGTCATGGTCTCCGGGTGGTGAGATCGAGCCCCGCATCGGGCTCTGTGCTTAGCGCGGAGTCTGCTTGTCCCTCGCTCCCTGCCCCTCCCCCACACCGCTCCTGCGCGCGCGCACTCTCTCAAATAAATAAAATCTTTAAAAAAAAAAAAAAAAAGGCAAGCGAGCCGGCCAGGTGCCCCCGGATTAAGGAAGGCACTTGCTGACCAGGTGCACAGGTAAGTGCTGAATCCCTAAACTGCACCTTTGAAACTAATACTACACTGTGTGCTAACCGGAATTTAAATAAAAATTTAAGGGAAATGAGTCAGGTATAGCACAGAGAAGAGTCCAAAAGTTGAGGACAGGGAGTGTGAGGCGAGGGAACCTGCACAGTTTATACTTTTATTTTCTGTGTATTATTAGTGTTTTGACATCTGAGAGCCCTTTTGGCTGGGGAGAGCCTGGCAGGCCACTTCCCAGAGGCAGCCAGGGGCCCAGCTGGGGCTCGCCAGTAACATGCCAACCGACCCATCCAGAGCCAGCCCTCCTGTCTGCTCTGCACGCCCAGAAGCCAACATTCCTCTGCCTTAAACATCCCAGGGCTGGGCACCGGCCCACCAGGGACCACCCCTCCAGCTTGGAGGCTGCGGAAATAATTCAAGCTGGACACCCGGTCCTGCCCTGGCTCTCCTTTGGAAAGCCCAGAAAAGGCTCTGGCCTAGGCTCTCACCTCGTTCCAGCCACTTCTGCCTCCTGACCACCCTGGGGCTTCCCCACGGGGCACCGCAAGCATGAAGTGCCTCCCATGTCATTATACTCAGGGATAATGACCTTGGGTTCCTGAGCCTCTCCTGTGTCTCCTCTTGCGGCTGCACCTGACGGAGCAGCTCATTCAAGAACACAGAGCAGAGCCTGCTTGTGTGACACAGCGATCATGGGCCAAGCCCTGGAGGAACCTGCATGCACCACACTTAACTGAGCCCACTCTGCTCTCAAGCAATTCCCACCGGGAGGACGGGCCCCGGACACAGCCTCCCCCAGCCTCCCCCAGCCTCCCCCCCTCCCCCCTCCCCCGTGCTTACGGAGGGTCAGTACTGCACCAAAGGAAAAGACTGGCTCTTTTATTCCAAATAATAAACAGTTCATAGCCTTAAGGATTTTTTGAGTAGAGAATAAAAATGTTTGATATCACACACTAGAAAGAAACTTAATAACTTACCAAAAAACTTTAAAATTCACACGCCTGATTTCCAGAGAAATGGCTCATCCGTCTCCTTTATTACAATGTTTTCTAGCTTTGCAGCCAGCATGACACCGTGGGGCTTACAGTGATTGGGATCACCGTGCCAGCACACACAAATACAGACCAAGTGTTGTAAATTAAATATATTTAAAGTGGTGATCTCAACCTAGAAGTGAAAAGGGAGTTTCCCTGTGAGGGTGTAATCATGTGTCCATGTACTAGGTATGTGTATTCCCCTCGTCACACGGGGTGATCATCTGATGATGCCATGTGGAGGGACTCATCTCCACAGGGCAACTGTGAAATGTGTGGTCCAGACGCAGCATGACCCCAGGGTTACTGGGTAGTAAGTGTGTAAATACAGAAAAACCAGCTGATAGATGCACGAGTGCAGCCACGTACAAATCTCATTTTCGGAAGCCACAAGGCAGGTGTGAATGTTACAGCCCCTCCAAGGGTCACACGCTGGAGGGGACACACATCCGAGTGTGTCACCTCCTGGAGGGCATGCTCTGTTTCGGAGTGCAGCGGTGCGGAGGTGTAAGGTACGTCAAAACTAGGAATGCAGGGTTGCAAGCTCTCCGACGTCCACGTGGAGAGTGACTGCTGCTGGTCGTCCTGATGAAGGGTACGCAGGATGGCACGACGTGGGACACACCACCCCTCCTCAAAGCCGGATCCTCCCCAGTGCAGGGGACAAACTGTGTCAGCCTCTGCAGGCATGTGACCTTATGCTTAGTTCACAACACTTCAAGTTCACCCCGAAATACCCTCATGACAGAATTAATGTAGCCTCTAAAAGTCACTAATGAACAAGCCCAGAGTAGTTAAGGCAGAACTATTTTTAATTATTTTTAATGCCTCCAAAAGGGAATCTGTGCATGCACGTTCCGATTCTAGGCAAGTCTGTGACCGACGACACACGTATGTTTGCCTTTCTCCGTCGCGCCAGGCGGACAGTTCCGTGAAGGCGCCCCTCGCTAACGGAGCCCAGCAGCTATGAGGAAGGCAACACCTCTGGATTTTCTTTCACAGAAAGAGTAAAATTTCATTCAACTCTTGCAGGTTCTGACTCTAACAAGGCGATTTAAATAGGAAAGCATTTGCAATCATTGGAGTAAAACACTCTTTAAAAAAATAATACTTCAAAAAGTAAAGCAAAATCTTTTACCAAAATAGTTCTTTCACTTTTCAAATTATTCTCTCCAGAAGCCAATTTTATAAACAAGGAAAGGAATCATCTTCTGCCAACGTAAAGAATGTCACTCGAATTATTACTTATCCACTTGCCCTTAACTCGAGCAGGAAAAGTGAAGGAAAACAAAAAGTACTACCCATAAGCTCCGAAAGAAGGTCAGTGTTATGAGATATACAGAATAAGGCTCTTTGGATAGTCTAACATCTCTATCATTTTAATGTATTCATGACAGTTATAATAGAAAGACTATGGCTAAAATGCTCATAACAATAACCCAATCAGAGTAAAGTAATAAATAAGAGTATCTACAAAGAACATAACGTCTTGAAGCGATTTTCGTAAAACCACCTAGTTTCTTTCAAGAGCTCCCAAGAGAAATCGACATCACCACCACATGGCGTGAGCTCTGTTCGAACCCACGTTTACAGCACCACGCGGCTGGAGAAGGGGGCTGGCAGAGTGTGGAGCTCATTCCAAGTGCTGCCCTAGGAATGCTTACTATAATCTGAATTTAAGGCATTGCAAAGTTACAGAGAGCCGGACAAAGCACATTCTAAATAAAAGGCCTGCCACAGATGCATTAAGGCATAGATATTCCAGCCTTAGGCCACAAAAATGGGGGGAAATATACCAACTATCTAGGTTATCTTTAATCAAAGGAATTAAAGAATTTATGGCCTCACCATCAGCCCTGTCGGCGAATACTGCAGGGAGACCCCCCGGGGCCGAGCCAGCACGGTGAGGGTGGAGACCCCGCAGAGGCACGTCTCGGGCCCCTCAGCACACACTGCCACGGATGGAAATGGGCCCCTCCTCTACCAAAGCCCCGTGCGTCTGGCGTGCCTCAACTGAACGGTCATCGGCGGGGACCCCCTGGCGGCCACCTCTGCCCAGGAACCGGTAAAGGACCGCGAGAGTGGACGGGGCAGGGCAGCGTGGCAACCGGCTTGAAGCCACCACCAAGGGATGCCTTCCCGCTCTGAGTGCACCCAACGCCTCGTCTATAAAGTACACCCTTCGTATTTCACTAAGAAATGTCCACCCCTGGGGGCCACGGGGAAGTGAGAGAAAGCCCCCTCAGATTTCTCTGCTCTTAAGCAAAGGACCGCACGTCAGGCTCCCGAGCTCCTGCTCCATGGCTCCCAAAACCTGTCCTTTAATCGGGGGTGCTGGTCTTCACATGATGTCAGGAGGTTGCTTGCAACATTTTATGCTGAGGAAGAATGAACATCCTGGTTTTCAAAAGGTGGCAGTGGCTCTCTCCAAAAGGTGAAATTACTGAAGGTATCTGAGCAGGGGAAGTCTGAAGAATGGCTTCTTTTCAGCAATGGGAAAACGTGGTCAACCACTTCGCAGAGTCTCACGTAGCTGGAGGGAGAATGGACAACGTCATTGCCTCCAAGGGACCCCTGGCCAGGTCCCCTGCTCTGTGCCTGGAAGCTAGGAGAGATCCACGGCCCCGGGGAACAGACCACCCTGCTTAACACACTGGCAGTTGTTCTAGAATAATTCCTTGCTAATTAACAGGAAATCAATGAGTGTGCCAAGTAGGACTCACAGAAGGCCCCACGGGCAAGCGGGTGGAACCTGAAAGACCGAAGAAGGGGGACAAGCGGGAGTTGGGGGACGGGAGGAAATCAGCGTGGCAGCGGATGTCCAAGCCTGGGGGGAAGAATCACAGATAAAGCCTCAGAGACTGCTCCACTGTGCAAGGAGATGACCCTGGGCCTTGGGCTAAGGAGACACAGACTTGACCTTCAGCTCTGCCATTTACCAGCTGAGTGACCTTGGGCAAATGGCTTCATCCCTTCTAAGCCACAATCTCAACTGTAAAGGAAAGGAAAAGAAAACTGACCCTGTGTCCCCATGAGAGTTAAATAGAATAACATATGCGACAATAAAATAACTCATATTCGGTGCTCAGTGAATTTATTCAACATCCATTATTAACATTAGCCCTCGCTAATTATTAGCCTTAGGGAAGAAGCCTTAGTTAGCACGAGGGACAAGAGGCCTGGGATCCACTCCCACCAAGCTTGCTATGTAACCTTGGGCAAGTGTCTTGCCCTCTCTGGGCCTCAGGCCCTTCATCTTTATGGAATATGGAGTTGGACTAGATGGGTGTTTCTCAACGTTCCCCGCAATATTCTCTCCCTCCATTCTCTGTGTATTCCCAAGATGTTGTGTCTTAGTCTCTTTGGCCTATACTACAAAAAGAAAGTTGCTGTACTGAACATGCATTTTCAGACCTTTGGGCGCCTCCAACCAGAAATTTTGACAAACCCAGGCCTCTCCACATGTCCCCAGAGTCCTCCCTGACAGCCACGGGGTCCCTCTCCAGTTCCAATTTGCTAAAAACCAAAAAGGGCTTTCGAAACAAACTCCAGGAATTAGCATCAGATACCTTATTAACTAAGGATGAGAGTGTGTATTTAATAAAGGACCCACAAAGGGCTTATGAGGAACATCGTGCTTGCACAGAATGGGGAAAATCTCCCCTAACAAGCAAGAATTACGTCTTTCCCGGGGATTAAAACAAATTTTTAAAGTACCTCCTGGCCTGAAGACCTATTTGTCTGAGTTCTGTGGCCGTGGGACGCGGCCCCTCCCCATGGGGAACAGCTCATGGCGCGTCGTCAGGGTGTGCGGCAGGCACCAGACCCAAACTGCTGAGTGCTCTGGGTGCTGGCCAGGACCCATCTGCGCCCCTCTCGCACACAGGCCCTTGGGAGCAAACAGAGCTCCCACACAGACGGTCACAAACCACGGGAGCGAGCGCTGACCCTCCCCGTCCGCCCGGGCCCCCTATCCATCTGATTTCTCAGACACAGTGTCCCAGGATCCGAATTGACCATCCCAAGTCTGGTGCCAGAGAGAGCGTGTGCTCTCCGGGGGACGGAGGGGCACTCCCCCCCCCAGGAAGGGCCTCGTGTACTGGCCCAGCATGAGATGACAAGGCGCCAAGTTCCTCCCACACAGAGATCCACCCCGAGCTGAGGCGCCTGAACCCCAGAGTCTCAGGAATGAGATTACCCCACGGGGCTCCGGGGTAAACCCTCACGGGGGCTGGGACCCCTCCTGCCACATCCCTTGTGACAGACTTGCCACCGGGTTGCTGCCATTTCTGGGCAGTGTCTCATCAGTTCAGGTGCTTTCTGACCCCGAAGAGAGTTCTCTTCGACCTTCCCCAGACCAGGAAACCCTTTCATGTGGGAGGGTGCTGCGCTGGGGAATGCGGGAGAGCGGGGCCCCCGATGCCGTTGGGGCCGGGGTAAGGAAGGAATCCGTCCCTGCTGTTGTTCCGCCAGCCCGGAGGGGGCCCAGCACTGCCTCCTGTTCTGAAGAATGGAGGAGGCTCTTGGCTCCATCCTCCTCTCTCTCCCCGCGTACCTTGAGAACTGCTTAGGAACAGGCATGACTGGGGGAAGGAGGCGTGTGGGGCGGGCCCCAGGGCCCCCTCCAGCCTACAACCGCCCTCATTTAGGCTAAAGTAAGCTTGAACGGGCATAAGGATCATCTTGGAAGTGAAAATGGGCTCTAGGAGGTACCTAAATCTCTCACCTACCTAAAACGCCCGGTGGGCAACACTCACCGCCACAAGGCCTGAGAAAATGCTCTCCACTCTCACAAGTTAGGAACCCAGAGCGAAGCACACCCAAGTCAAGGGAGATTCTACAGCCGGCCAGGCTGCCTCATTTCAGACAGGAGCCCAATTCCGCCCACTGCCCGGGGAGCCTCGGCTCCAACCACAAGTATGAGAGGAATTCTGACAATTTCTGGTGAGAGCGGTGTGGCAGGTCAGTGTGTGAAGGCACACAGAGTTTCTCGTCCATAAATACAGCTTCACATGATATTTCAATTCGATTACATTTCCAATTTGCACACTAGGCTTTCAGTCCTCACTTGGCAAATCAAAACCACTAGTTTTGAAATTCATTCAATTCCACTCAGTAGCAGAACCGAACCACTGGTTTAAATTGTTGACTCAGAGGGGGCCTGATTTAATGCAGACTGTCCAAAAATTAAGTTTTGGACAAACTACCAGGAGTTAAACTATATTCTCTTTGTAGGAATTAAAAATGAAAATATAGGCAACAAAAAGGCAGAGTGTAAACTGTAAAACATCTTTCCAAGATCGAGACTCTAACAACGTAAGGACACAGCAATCCCACAGAACGTGCACGGTACTCACGAGGAGATGTTGGTCTTTGCGTGTTCCTGCACAAGTTCTCCTTTGGGATTGACAGTAAATATTCTGTTCAAAGACACTCCTACTTGCTTATATGAATACACATCCTATATTTGGGAAAGTATAAATTAGGAAAAAAAAAAGAGCGCATTATAAACACAAATACAGGATATTTCAGATTTGATGCAATATTATAAAATTTTCATTAACCAGAACTCTACTTCCAAGTAGTGCAGAGAAAAAAGTATGTCTGGATGTGAAATTATTAAATCAGTTCCCCCCTCAGGGCCTCCGTGCGCTCATCCGTTCAAGAGCTGAGCTAATGAGTAAACAACCTACCACATCCCCCTGCAATTCTTACACCCCTTAAGGCTATTCTCTGACCCACTTTTTCAGGCATGAGTTTCAAAAGGGGAATTTTCTTACTGGGAAGTTAGTACCCAACTATATTATCCAGAATGCTAAACTCTCCCGCAAATTTGGGTAGTACACATAAAATCTCAAAGCACTTCTTTTACCATATGCAACAATGCTCTGAAAACTTGCGAAGCCAAATTTCACCATGGTGCTAAGGCCTGGCTTTGCAGTTCCCTTCTGGTAGAAAGGGTCTAATCCTTTCGTTCTTGTTCTACTAAACTGGCAAGTGATTTGGAATTTGAAGTTTCTAGTCCCACATTTCAAGCTTTACACTGAAACCCACCAGCCAATCTTCAAAGAAAACTAGAGGCCATGAGATAATTGAAAATCTCCTTACAGCTATTTCTAGCAAGATGGGAATCTGGCTCCCCATGGAGTCGAGACCCACCTTTCAGATGACTGCTGTCAGAAAAGGCGGTAATTTCAAGAGCTCTTTTATATACCCGATCTACTACTTACAGCCGGTCGGTTTCCAAAAGCAGCATAAAAGGGTTCTGTGTTTGGAAAAAACAGGTTTTTGATGTCTGTCAAACACTGGACTTTAAACTTCTCTGGCTTCTTCTCAATCACTTCTCTGTTAAAACAAATAAATAAATAATGGATCAGCCTGAGAGAAGAAGCTTCATTATCATCAAACTATTTCTAAATTCACAGAGGGTAAATCCATACTTTCAAGTCTTCCCACAAAGAAAATGCTAAAGACAAGTAATTTTACTAAAGACCTCCACCAGTCACCCAAGGAACAAAGAATTCCAGACGTAGGAGAAGAGAGAACATCTCCAAACTCGTTTTATGAGGCTAACGTAGCCTCAAAAACAAAACTGAAAGAAGAAAAGCATGAGCAAAGTGTGGGCCAATCTCATTCATGAATGGCAGTGCAAACATCCTAAATAAATATGCATATGCAAACTGACTGCAACAGCAAAGCACAGAAGTATTATTCCAGGAATGCAAGAGTAATTCAATACTTTAAACCAATGAATGTAGTCTAACCCATTAACAGATTGAACGAGGAGAAAACATACCATATTTTTTTTTAAAGATTTTATTTATTTATTTGAGAGAGAGAATGAGAGAGAGAGCACATGAGAGGGGGGAGAGTCAGAGGGAGAAGCAGACTCCCTGCTGAGCAGGGAGCCCGATGCGGGACTCGATCCCGGGACTCCAAGATCATGACCTGAGCCGAAGGCAGTCGCCCAACCAACTGAGCCACCCAGGCACCCAGACACAGACAGGGTGTTTGGTACAATTCAACATCTCATCAAGATGAAAAGTCTTAAACCCGGAATAGCAGGGCATACTCTAAACCCACAGCGAACACCCAGTTAACAGTGAAACAACAGGTAGCCGTTACCACCAATTAACCCAACACTGTGTGGCGGGTCCTCCCTGGCACGGTGATGGAAGGAAGACATAGTTATGAGGATTGGAAAGGAAGGAAAGAGAACTGTCACTATTCACAAAAAAAAAAAAAATACATTAAAAAAAGAGAATCTACAGTTGAATAATCATCATTAATAAGAGATCAATAAGATTGCTGGCTATAAAATCAGTGTACAAAAAAAAATTAATGAACAAAAATCAACTGCACTTTCATGCATCAGAAGAAACAAACAGGTAAAAATGTAATTCCATAAACAGAAATTTAAAATTTAAAATGTCTAGGAATAAACCTAATAGAAGATGTGCCAGACTTTTATGGATAAAATTATAAGCTTTATTGAAATACATTAGGGAAGACCTAAATGAAAAAATACACCATATAGGTGAATTGGAAGACTCAGTATTACAAGGAGATACTGACTCTCCCTAAACTGATGTACAGATTCATTGTAATTTCAATCAACCTCTCGACAGGATTTTGTCTGTATGTCTTTATAAAACTTGATCGTCACAATTACACAAGAAGAGCAAAGGCCAGAAACCAAATCACACATTTATGGACATTTGACTTATGAGCACAATGACAGCTCAAAGCAAGAGGAAATGGGCCATCATTTCAGCAAATGATGGTGGGACAACTGAACATCCCTAGAAGGGAAACCAAAAAAAGAGAGAAAATGGGCCTCTCCTGCACTTAATATGCAACAATCAATTCCTGGTGGATTACACACTTAAACATGAAAGGCAACACCTTTGGATAAAATAATAGGAGCCTCTCTTCCTGCCCACAGCCAGCGAAGCTGTTTTTAATACACAAATAGCACAAACTACAGGGGAAATGATATGTTCAAGCACATGAAAAGAAGAATTTATGTTCATCGCAAGCCATAAACTGGGGAAGGCTCTTTGCAACGCTCTTAAGAAAGGCTATGTATATAGAATCCATCACACACATATCAAAAAGAAAACTGGGAAAACACTTGAGCAGGCACTTCACAGAAGATGAAGCCCAAATGGCCCATAAAGGTACGAAGAGAGACATTTCACACCCACCGGACTAGCAAAAATGTAAATGGCTGACAACGTGTTGGCAAGAAAGCAGAACAAGGGGAGCGCTTACACCCCACTGGCAGTGCATAAATTGGTTCAACTACTTTGGAAAACAGTTCGGAATGACCTAATGATGCTGAATATGTGCATCCTCTATGGCCAGCAATTCCAATCCTAAGTGTGTACCTTGGAGTACCTAGTGCCCGTGTCCCCCAGTGCAGACACACAAGAAACTGCTTTTAATGGTAAAATCCTGGAAATGACCCAAGCGTCCATCAGCAGTAGGATGGATAAACTGTGGTCGTCCTACAACAGGATACCACACAGAAGTAAAAGCAATGAGTCACAACTCTACTCAACAGTCATGGGAACATAAGGTTGAGCGAGAAAAGCAAGCTCCAGAACATATGATATGTTTACATGAAGGCCACACATGCGCACAATTAAGCATATTGGTCAGGATCACAAATATACACGATAGAACTGTTCCAAAAAGCAGGGAATGATTAACACAAGATTCAGGGAGAGTGGCTACTGTCACTGCTCGGTGGGGAGGGATGGGAGGGTCTAGGACTTCAAAGGGAACGGTCTGACCTGCTTTAGCTGGATGGTGGGTACACTGCTGTTCACTATTTGATTATCATTTATACCTTGCATGTATTTTAGAAATATTCTTCTGCACCTACTCAAAATGTAATATAGATGATGATGATGATGATGGTGGTGGTGGTGGTGGTGGTGGTGGTAGACTATCAACCTGAGTATCACAAGACCCCAGGGCTGGTCCTGGCTCTGCAGGGACTTCCGTGGACTCCGGAGCCTTCCCTAAATGTAACACTAAAAGGGTTTTACATTCTGTATCTCAGGACCCTATAGCTGACTGTGATTGAGTCTCAAACTTCAATCCACTCAGGGGAAACCATCCAAATTCAGCTTCCTGCTCCAATCTCAATTTCTATCTCACACACACACACACACACACACACTCAAGCACACTCCCCGGGCACGAGTGTGTGAGTGGGTGGCAGGCGGGGAGGAGGATGTCTGCGTGAGTATAGAGCGCAGGGGCCAGTAAGAGACGACCTGTGGCCCCATGGCCCCGTGCACGGCTCCTTGCGGGCAGTAAGGTACGCTGGGAGGAAGCAGTGAGGACTGCTGACAAGTACTGAGGTGAGCATCCAGATTGCTCCTTGGCACAGCCTAGGTCTTCGGTGATCTGAATGTGCAGATAATCCCTGGTCCTAACTCACCCTTGAGGTAGTTTTACTCCAGCGAACAACAAAATGTCATTTATCCAAGTCTCAGAGCACCTCAGAAAACCCCAAAGGGAAAAACGTGGCTACTTGTGAAACAGCTTCTTCCTTCCCAGAGCTGGAGGGTCTGTTGTTGCCAAACTCTGGAATTTCACATCTGCCCAGTAACCCAGTCTCGGGGCTTAGCAAAGGCGAGTTGCCTGCTGTCAGTGAGCCCCCCCCACCCCCCGCCATGAGACTGAGCCACACGTATCAGCAACGTGTGCCGTACTCACAGAGGCTTTGTGAAAACGATCTGAATTGCCCTGCCGCCGAAACACAAGAGGGCAGGTAACGAAAACTCAAAGCCAATTTCCACTTTAAAAGGAGAAGCTCCTGGACCAAAAGATGAGGTGTAGGAAACAGATTCCCTCAACTTCTCTGACATGACATGTTTCTAGAATCATAGCATTTCAGGGCTGAAAGGGGACACCTGAGATCGTCTAATCCAACCCTCGCATTCAGCAGCTGAGGACACAGACTCAGGACAGGGAGGCACCGACTGGTCACACCACCAGCCAGTCGCCAAGCAGAGCCTGGGGCTCTCCGTCCCCACCTGCCGACTGGGTTCCGCCCACCGTGTGGATCTGCCTTCATTCCAGTTGAGACCCAGGCAGTATCATCAGAAGTGCACCCAATGAAAGCATCTTGCTAGGGAAGGTCATTCCGGCTCATGGCAGACATGCCCATCAATTCTAGAAGCTCTGCAGGACGGCTGACACAGAGAACGGCTCGGGCTAGAATGCGGTGCTGGAAGGACCAGGCTGTTGGCCGTATCTGTCAGGAGCCCCTCCAGCTCCGAGAGGGAACACACACTGGGAGGAGTCCTTGTTTGGTTTAGTAATTCCTCACTGTCTAAGATCAATCACTTTTGATAGATCTTGGACAGTGGTATTTAAATAAGAAAAAAATGAAAAAGATCGCCTTAAATGTGTATTTAGTGGTCGGGTATTCAAGTAATAAAGTCAACGTTTGCCTCACCTTGCAAATCCGCAGTACTTAACACGTGACAGTGAGTCGCTTGCTACAAATGGTCGACATACATCAGGGACCCCATTTCATTACCATCCGGATTCTACGGAGGCCTACGCTGTCAGGACAGCTCTAGGGATTTACAATACACTATGGCATCCAGAGGTTTGCCTGAATTTCCTCCCCAGAATGCGCAAGTTTCAGTGTGAGATCTTTTACCACAAGAAAAAAATTACAAATCACACAAAACAAAGCTGCGATGGAAAAGGTATCTGCAGAGCTGAGGGAAAACACCCAAGAGGAACCAACATGGTGCTTGGGGTCCATCTGGATTTTTCTGTTGTCTGCATGGTGAGCAGCAGGAAGCAGGTAAGCTGGTCCTCAAATTGAGGCAGAGCCTCTCGCTGGGTCTTGAAGACAGAACTGATACTTAGAACCAGCCTTTGGCAGAACGAACGTCCTGTTATGACCACAATAGATGATGCTTTGAGAGGAGCCTGGGAAGCTGCCCTGGGCCTCAGGGTACAGGGAAGCCCTGTCTTCTCCTCTCCCACCCCAGGGGGGCCAGACTTAGTTTGGCTCAACTTCTCTGAATGAGGCTGTGATGGTGAAGAGAGGGGGGTAATCAGACATTGGCTAGTGATCATCAGAGGACCAGTAAACCAAACCGTGGGGGGCGCCGGGGGGCTCAACCAGTTAAGCGTCTGCCTTCAGCTCAGGTCATGATCCCAGGATCCTGGGATCGAGCCCCACACTGGGCTCCCTGCTCAGCGGGGAGCCTGCTTCTCCCTCTCCCTCTGCCCCTCCCCTCCTGCTCTCTCACTCTCTCTCAAATAAATAAATAAAATCTTTAAAAACAACAACAACAAAATGTGTGAGCACAACTCCCAGAAAGGACAACTCCTCTGGGAGCTAAGGGCCAGGTAGGTGGTGGTGGCAGGTAGAGGGGCCACTTAACCCAGCCCAGGTCCCCGATGAGACGGAATGCAAGTTGATTCTCAGAGTCGTTAGGACTCAGCCCGGCCACGCCGGCGGGGCAGCCGCCCTCTAAGGGAGGACAGCAGGTGCACAGGCTTGAAGTAGAAACACTGTTCTGGAAAAACGGGGGCAGTTCAGCGTGACTGAGTTTTAAGAACTGCAAAGGAGGGCAGGGGGAAGTCAGGAAGAGTCACGTGAGCCGAGCGAATGAATCTGGACTTGATCCCGAGAGCCGTGATGAGCTCATGAAGGGTGAGGCCAGGGGGACAGAGCCAGACCTGCATTTTAGGGTGACCTTCCTGATGCCCACTGTGGGGCAGGGATACGGGTTGCAGCAGAGCAGTTGAGAGGCTCTTCTCGCCAACACTTCCCGGGGAGGAGGCGAGGGGCCTGGACGGGCCCACAGCTCTGGGGCGGGAGGTGGCTGAGCCGAGCGCCGTACCTGTGCAAGGCCGAAAAGAGACTGCTTGGGCTCAGCAGCAGGGGCCCCTGAGGCAGCACCGTGCCCCTCTCGTTGACCCAGTGCAGGTAGCCCCTCGTCATGTCGGCCATCCCGATGGCCCGCGCAGAACAGTAGAGAAATTTATAGCCATTTCTGAAAAAGAGACAAAGCATTCACGTGTCATGGCATCACACCACAGAACGGTTCTGCATTCACAAACCCTAACCCGAATGTTTCACACGGAATGACACTGCTGCAAGCTTCCCTCCCCAGCCGAAGGCCACATTCTAGAAATATTCTTTTGCATTGAGAACAAAGCCTGAATGCATTTCACGGTCCCTTACTAAGCACTTTCGCTTCCCTCACTTGCTTTAATCCTCTCAAGAACTTCGTTCCGGTAGGTATTTTCCCTCCTCTTCACTGCTAGGGAAACTGAGGCTCTGTGCCAACTGGCCGACCTGCCTGTACCCACCGAAGGATTTCCCTCTCTCCGGACCAAATCCCATCCCCCCGTTCCCTTGGCAGCAAAACTCCTTCAAAGGGCTGTGTATCTGCACTGACTGCACATCTCACCCCGTCAACCCACTCCAAGCAGACTCGTTCCCCTGCCTCGCTGGCCCCGTAGGTCCCTGCGATGCCACAGTTCTCATATGGACAGACTGCCCGGCAGCACCCCTTCCTCTGGAACACCTCCGTCCCTCGGCTTCCCACACAGGTCCCCTGGCTCTGTCTCCAACCAGGCTCCACGTGCACAATCCTGGGGTCCTGGGGGCACTGTCCTCCTCAGCACCTAGCTCCCTAGGGGATCACACCCACTCCCCGAAGGCTCTAAATGCCACATCCAAGCCAAAGCGGTATACAATATTGGTGATGTTGTGATATAATACGGATGTATGTGCTCTTCATCTCGGATCCCAGCATAGAGCTTCTAAGCCCTTGTAATTTCCTGAGTAACAAGCCATATATTATTCAAAAAAGGCCCCTCCCTCCAACCTAAGTTTATGCTACTGAGGTGGTCCTTGGAGGGTGGGGCCGGTTGCCATAGGAACCAACCATGCAATCAGAGGGCTGGTACTTTCAGACCCACCACCACACACACACACACAAATCCTGGGAAAGGGAGAGGGGCTGGAAGTTGAACTCAATCACCAATGGCCAATGATTTGATCAATCATGCCTACATAATGAACCTCCACAAAAACCCTAAATAATGGGGTTCAGGGTTCAGAGAGGTAGGTGAATGCATCCATGTGCTAAGACACACCCCAACCCCATGGAGGGGACCTCACCTCATGTACCTCTTCATCTGGCTGTTCATTTGTAGCCTTTAGAATAAACCGGAGTGTTTGCCTAAGTTCTGTGAGTCATTATAGCAAATTATTAAACCTGACAAGGGGTTGTGGGGACCCCTGATTTGAAGCCAAGGAGGGCAAAAGTGGGGGTAAGCCAGGGACCTCCTACTTATAGCTGGTGTCTAAAATGGGAGCTGTCTTGTGGGCCTGAGCCCCTAACCTGTAGGGTCTACCCTACCTCCGGGTAGTTGGGGTCAGACCTGAATTGAATTGTTGGACACCCAGGTGGTCTCTACAGAGAATTTCAGAATTGCTCCGTGTGACAGCCCCATGCGTTGGGTGTCCTCAGTGTTGGGAGTGAAAAACAGATCACAGGATTATTCTTCTATTAAACACAACTTTACTACTTTATTAGGACTTCATTTCACTTTTTTTAACCACTGAAAGCTTAGTGTCTATCCAAAATGAGATGTCCTGTTAATATAAAATACATACCATGTTTCAGAGGCTTACTATAAAAACAGAATAGAAGATCTATCCCATTAAGAATTTCTATATTGAATCTTAAAAAAAAAAAAAAAAGAATTTCTATATTGATTACATGTTTAGATGGTAATAGTCTCCATATATTGGACTAAATAAAACACACTTAACATTTTTAAACACCATCTATACATGGCTGTCTCCTGAATTTATACTTCCAGTCCAGGCCCCTCTCTTAATCTCCAGGCCAACACATGCAGCTGCAAACCCCCCATTACTCATGGGATACAGGACAGTACCCCCCATGGGACGTGCCCACAGCCAAACATGCACAGGCGCTCCTGCCGCGACCTCCCCACTCAGCACGCGGCACTCTCTCGCTGGCCCAGGTGTGAGGTCAAACCTCAGGACCACCTGGGTTTCTACTTCTCCTCACAACCACCCCCCCAGCCCCCCACACATCAGCAGGCCCCCTCATTCCACCCCAACAAGGACCCCAAACCACCCCCCAAGTCCCCTGTCGCCGCCACAGTCCTCGTCCACACCTCTGGGACAGGGCCTCCTGTCCTACTCTCCTCCCACAGCAGCCTAAATCAGCTCCCGGCCCCCCACACCAAGTGTGCACACAGAAGGAAAACTCAAAACCCACTCCCATCATGCTCAAAACCCTTCAGAATCTTGTTATGTCCCTCAGATATAATCCAAATTCTTTGCCATGACCTACAGGGCTGGCGAGACCTGGTCCCCGCCCCTCTCCAACCCGATCTGCTCCGTCACTCCCGCTTACCAGAAGGTGCCCCTGCCAGTCCTGCGAGGCACCATGCTCATTCCTGCGCTGGGCACCTGCACGTGTTGTTCCTCCCGCCTGCAACACTGTTCCCCACACCTCAGGCTCGCTCCCTCCTTCCCCTCACATCACCTCCCCAGAGGACCCTTCCCTTGCCCCTCTATTTAATAAAACACACCCTTCGCTTACCCTCACTCCAGACACTGAATCTTTGCTCTGCTTCATTTTTCCTAATGGCACTCATCACTAATATTAGAGGATAGTTCCTTGTTTGACAGTATCTCTCATGAATCCATAAGCCCCCCGAGGGCAGGGACTTTGTCTCATTCCTTGCTGTAACCCCAATGCCAAAAACAGTGCTCAGCAAGTCACAGACACTTAGGAAATATTTGCTACATGAGCGAATACAAACTACCCACTTCCAACCCGGCTTATTGTTCCACCATGGATATTTTATGCTGGTCAAGGTACTCGTCTCTACACTTGCTTAATACATACATCCTTTAAAACCAGGAAACAGGAAAGTTTTAAGACGAAGAGAATCCAGAAATACCAGCTTGTTTGGAATACAGGGATGCATCTGAAAATCAAGCAACCTGTTTCATTAAACATCTTTGTATTTTAGCTGTCTAATTAATGCAATCTTCAAAAAAAAAAAAAAACCCACTCTGTATATAGCTCTTCACATCAAAGTTCCTAAAAGCTGCCACCTGCAGGGGCTTGAGATGCTAATTTTATTCAAAACTTGATTTTCAAATACATGTCATGGTCTGGTCAGGCCACTGCCTCGCTCTCACCATGCAAGTATTCTGCTTCAAAGGCCGTTACTAAACTTGGCTGGAAAATCAGCTTGAAGACGTCCGGTGGGGTGGGGGGTGGGGGGGGTGGGGGGTGGATGTTAATGCTTGTTGGTGGCACAGGCTTCACCCCCATGAAAGCCGTCTGTGATCCCATCAAATGCTCAACGGCACCAAGTCACCAAAGCTCACTCTCAGGTGAGCCGCTTGGGGTAAGACGCCACACTCAGAAGGGCAGGATGCGCTCCTCCTGTCAACGCACCCCCAGCGGGCGCTCCCACCCTGGGCCCAGGCTGGCCTTGGGATACACATGCGGCCCGCCCAGCCCTGCCCTTCGGGAACAGAACAACACATGGGGAAACCTACCCTCGACAGCAAACGTGGACTACAACACACACACGGATCACTCTTACCCTCTCATATCTCAGCACCTTCAACAGGGCTTGGGAAATACCAGAGCCAAAAAGAAAGCACATTCCACGTCCAGGCTTCGAACTAACAGTTTCTCCATCTGTCCCAGCCTCTGTCTCTCTCTCTCTTAAAACACTTGACCCAGGCCGATATTAAAGTAGCTTGGAAAGATTATCTTTGGGGCTATTTGCCAAGATAAGCTTCTAGGCTGAAGTTTCCCCACTCCTGACATCTTGGACTGGATAAATAATTGTTGGGGGGCAGGGCAGAAGCCCCGACAATGCCACACTGTGGGACATCTAGCAGCAGGCCTGGCCTCTACCTGCTAGGTGTCCATGACACGCCCCAGGAGGACAACCAGAAACGTCTCCGGACATTGCCACGGGTCTCTGGAGGCCAAAATCGCCCTCAGTTGGGAGCACTATTGTAGAAAAAAGGACCTCTGTAGCCCCATTTTCAGGCCTAGAGGAAGGAAAATCACCCGCTCCCTTAAGGATGGAAGTCTCTATGCCAAACTCAGACTTGTGCTCAGCCTGGCCTCCAAGACCCCCTGCCCGGAGCCTCCCTTTCATGTTCACCACGCACAGGCTCAGCTCTCAGCCCCACTTCCCGTGACAAGCGTGCTTCTCTTGAAACCCCGCTCGCCCAACAAGGCTCAGCTCGAGCGCCTCCTTCTCCTTGAAACCATCATGGAGTCCTCGTCCCTCCGATCAGAATTAATTTCTCCCTCACATCCATATGAAAAATCTGCATCTCACTGCGTGGCCCCCTCACTGCCTCATTACAGGGGTGCCATCTGCTTCTACAGGACCCAGAGCTCCCTGGGAGAGGGGGGCCTGCAGCCCATACAGCACCCACAACAGCCCCTGGTGCGCAGGTTTGCAATCAGAGTCTGCTCAGTCCTGGGGTTCCCCCGGAGGCCTGGCTTGGTTTGCGATCAGAGTCTGCTCAGTCCTGGGGTTCCCCCGGAGGCCTGGCTTGGTTTGCAATCAGAGTCTGCTCAGTCCTGGGGTTCTCACGGAGGCCCGGCTTCGAAAAGTTCACCTCACGACAGCACATACCCTGGTGACCACAAGCCTGCGACCCGCGGCACCAAGCTTCTGGCCTGGCAGGGACCTCGGGGATCACAAGGCCTAATTTTCCCATCTTAGAGATGAGGAAACCAAAACTGGGAGTGGGGACAAGGTCTGCACATCCAGGGTGAGCTAAGGGCTGTCACCTTGAGAACCCAGGCCCCCCGGCCCCCCAGTCACCTCAGAAGACCTCAAGTGGAGGACAGCACAAGCGCTATGGGCAGGAGAGAAGAGATCCTACTGAGTCTGCTAATTAGGATTTCCGCTCAGCCTCCTGGCTTCACACGGCGCCCTCTTCAGGCCACAGCATTCGTTGTCGCTACGTTGTCGCACCCACGTCGATTTTTAGTTACACCAATATAAAAATATGCATCAAGTAAGGTGCAAAGTCAGAGCAATTATTGTCCAGATTTAGCCCCCAAAAGACCCACTGGTTCAATGATCTAGATATTTTAGGAAACAGTCCTTTACTTTCCTTGTACTTATTGAACATATTTGAACGTGAGGGAGGGTTTCGTGTCTTCCACTGGTATTTGTTACAGTTGGTTTTTTGTTTTTTTTTTTTTAAGAGAGTGCAGGTGAGGACGTGGGGAGGGGCAGGGGGAGAGAGAGAATCTCAAGCAGGCTCCACGCTCAGCAGGGAGCCCGACTCGGGGCTTGATCTCACAACCCTGAGATCATGACCTGAGCTGAAACCAAGAGTCTGACGCCTAACCGACTGAGCCACCCAGGCGCCCCTTCTTTTTAATCAATAACCAAGCAAGCTATTTTCTACCCTCTCGATGAACAAGGTGACAAGCAGCCCTACAGATAACTTCTCACAGCTAACTGTATTCAGATAAGTAATTACATTTGGCAAAAAAAATAAATAAAATTGCCCTCATTCTCTGTTGTTTTCAGGCAAGAGGCTATCTGCAAGACTGGTTTTTCCATTAAATACTGCAGTGCCTAAAATTTAAGTGCAGCCTAAGTTCAGAAAAAGCAGGGTGAAGACAGAGTGATCAGTCCCCAAATCCTGAAGTTAACAGCATCACGTTCTTAGTACACCAGCGTGCTAAAGCTCTGTGGGCAATCACAGGAGGACATGAGAAGAGTGACCTGGACTCATGAGAAGAGGGAGTCCGCACCGTGACCAGTCCTGAGTCCCTGCCCCTGTCCCTTGGCGACCGCCCAGGGCCCTGGAGGAGGAAGCATGTGGGGCGCTGCCAGGATGGGGGTTCACGCGAACCGACAGTCAGCCACGGGAGCATCACAGCGAGCCCACCTGCGCTAGCACTCCCAACAAGCCAGGCCGAGTCCTGGGCGTCCACAAAGAGCTCAGTCAGGAGGTAAGTAAGAGCTGCCCGGGCTTGCCAACTCCGGCCTGGGAAGGCATGGTGAGGACTATGGCATCCGCGCTGGGCATCACAAGGTGAAAAATACTGAGGCAAAAATCAGAGGTACAGGCATGGCGGGCAGAAGCCATCGTTGGAGTGTAGGTGGGAAGATGGGAAAACGAATCGTGGACCTGGATTACAGCAAGAAGGTCTGGGGAGAAAGTTGGGAAATAAGGGCCTACCTAGCAGAAGGCAGAGAAAGGAGGCTGCACCTCCGTCCGGAGGCACTCAACGCAGGCCCCTGAAGGCCACGGCCAAACCGCGTTTGCGCCGATTGCTCCGGAAACTCTGACCGTCACTGGCCTGTCTGGCCGCACTGAGGACACACACCAAACTCAGTGAATGAATAAACGTCAAGCTCCTTCCCCTCAACCAAACTGAAAATACAGGAAGTATTCTGCACTCATCACCGACCCTCATCGACAGACCTCACTCCCCGTACGCCCATTGATCAAAGTCAAGAATGCTCAGGTGCTCTCTGGTAAGCTACCCTACTTTACTTTCCAAAGAGATATCTTTTCTGGGGAAAAAAAAAAAAAATGCAACTGTGCCCTTCTTCTTTTTTTAATGTACAGTAAGAAAAGGAGTAGATTTATGTTCCAAAGCCCAAAATGATTCAGGCTGTGAGCTTCTCAGTATCCTGACTCATGAGGGCTTCTTCCAACTAAAAATAGATGCAATTTTCAGTGTCGTGCAAGTCCAGGCAGCTCCTCAGTGGATTAATCCTTTTCAACGAGAGAGAGGTCAGCTGCGGTGAGGCTGTGGGGAAAGGGACCGGCACACACACCGTCCACAAGACTGCAGACGGGGTGTGCCTTTGCAGAGGGCAATCTGGCTCTATTGATCAGATCTTCAAATGCGCTCATCCTCTGACCGGCAATTCTACTTCTGGGAATCCACTTTACAGCAGTCCCTCCCTACGTGCGTGCGCCTTCTTTATTTATTTATGGGCTCATCATACATAACAAACACTCTATGTGAGTGCTTAGGACATCAGTCTTGGACCTAGTGAAGAAACTGGAAACTCCGTCCTCCGTGCGCCAACAGAGGACTAGTTAGATACAGCACGGTTTATCCACATTATACAATGTGTGCCGCACTGGAGAATGAGGTAAATCTTACATGTAATGAAACAGAAAGATGTATTACTAAATCCTGGAGGCGTGCGTGTCGGGGGGGGTGTGGGGAGAGCGGAAATGGATTTTAAGGACACCGAGACAGAACCAAACTGTTCATGGTGGCTCCACATCGGGGAGTGGGTTAACCTGGCGGTAGGGCCGAGAGGAAGAAGACACAACCTTCCTACTCTCAAATTTCTCTCGTTTTTCTTATTTCTCTTCATTTTTTTTAAAGAAGCATGTATTACTTTTGTAATTTTTTGAAGAGGAAATCTGGAAAAGTGAGGTCAAGCCAATGAGCGGGGCATCTAAGAGATCAGACGCTCTCAATCCCACCAGGGTACGAGGCCCCGTCCCAGCGACCCCCCGCCCCCACAGCAGCGTGAGGCCCAGGCGGCCAGACACCGTGTCCACTTCGTGACATCCCAAGCACCTGTCACTGGGCTGATCACACAACAGGCATTCAATAAATGCTGGGTAAGTGAATGAACGAGGGGCAGGAGAGTGCGCTTCGTTCATCGGTGCTCACAGAGTACGGGCATAGCTCTGAGTGCCCAGCCCCCGCCCCCCTCTGTCACCTACGTGGGCCAGAGGTGAGCACATCAGCTTGGGAATCATGGGCCCGGTTTGCCGGCCTGACCTCCACTATGTAATGCCTCATCTTCCTCAGCCAGGGAAAGGAGGGGCTGGCCTGCGCTGGCCTGAGGCCCCTTCCAGCCCAAGTGGCTGCAGAACAGAAAGCGTTGGGGGGAGAGTTCTCGCGGATGAGGAGGCTCTAGTCCACAGAAAGATGGAGAAAGTGACGAGCCAGTGTGGGGAGGGAGAGACCCCGACGGCCCCTGACCCCGGAGACAGAGCAGGGCTGAAGGTGCCCTGCCGCCTGTCAGCAGCTATGGGAATGCGGACCCGCAATTCTGAGGGAACTAATGATATTAATTCTTACAGTAATTTTGAAAAGCTAGTAAGTGACGTAACACGTGCCCGACACAGGAAGCAGTTTAAGATCCACCCTCCCCCCTGGGCATACCGGTGGGAGGAGACAGAGCAGGCCCTGTCCTGGGCTGTGGCCACACAGCGGAGGACCCCCCAGGCCGGCGGACAAGATGAGCACCGCAGCTAAAACCTGCCTGGAATCTGCACCTCTTCGGCCTAAACTACTTGGCTGGGCAGCTATCAGAGGACCATTACCTCACCTCATCTGAGGAGACGGTCCTCAGTAGGAACTGAATCTCAAGCCCTCCCCTAACGCCGCCACCCTTGTTCGGCCAACAGTTTTGGGGCCTCCTATCACTTCCTTTCTTGTCTCTTGGCACTGAATTCACACTTGGGAGTTGGCGGGATGAGCACTTGCTGTGTCCTCAGAATCCTCCACACCCCCACTGACCCCGCTTGACTGAGGTGCACTCCTCTTGCAAGTCACGCTCAAGGTCAAGGTTCCGCGGGCAGAGTGTCATGCACGCACCAACAGCACACGGGAGATGGGGGCAGGCGCCCGGTACTTACTGGCTCACTTTATGGTACAGCTTAGCGATGCCCTGGTGGGTCCAATCCTTGCCCAGGGTGGGCAGAATGTGGCCAAGAGTATCTGATCTAAATAAAGATAGAAATGAGAAAAATACAATAAAAGGGGCATGACAACAGGGGAGAAAGCCCATTCCAATTCACTGTACCAGAAACACCCCATAAAATATGCCAACAAGACCCATGACTTACTTGCTGGAGAGAAAGCACAAACCTAGAGTAATCAGAGGAGAACGCTCACGGAGGGATACATTAACACACGAAAGGGCACCTTCTCACTGATCACGCATCAAGTCCGTGACTTGCTAAATCAAAGCGTAAAGGGCATGTGGAAAGACGCTCCTGGGAAGCATCCACATGAGCAACATCCGGGAAACAAGCACCACGACCCAACTACGGCTGTTTAGGGCAAGGATCGAAGATTCCACGGCTGCACCAGAAACGGAACTGCACGAGCCCCACGGCACCACAGACAGAGAATGGCGATGCCGGATCCAGGCCCCGGGGCCCTACAGGAAGATGAACTCGCCCACAGCCCCCGAGGCGGCCGGCCCTACCTGGTGATGGTCCCATCGATGTCTGAGATGATGACTTTGTCATCCCAGTTCCACAGATAGATGGTGCCTTCGCAACGACACGTGCCTTGGTACTGTGTGGTCACGCTGAACACCACGTCGTTGGGGCCATTCTTCAACTTCAAGCTTTTCTGAAAAACATGAGCCATGTGTCCACTCGAGGGGAAGGCCCAGACTGAGGGCTATTTGGATTCCATTCCATGAGACGCTAGATTAGGACTATTTTGTAAACTCACTGCCCTGGGCCGCTGTATAATTCTGCCTACAGATGAGGATGGTTCTTTCCAGGATTTGGGCCACCTGAACCCAGCTCTCCCCAGAGGCCCCCCTGTAAGGCAAGCTCACCCTCTTCCTGCAGGGTTGAATGACAGGCTGGGAGGCTTGCCACAGGAATCCCACCTTCAGAATAGGACGCACTTACTACTCCGTGAATAAATACGAAGGGCCACAACGGGGGAGACAAGGCCAAGTGTGGAAACACGTTTTCCTGAATAACTGCAGACCCAAGGAATTCACAACAGATCCAGAAAGCAAAATTACCTTTTTGGCGGTTTTGCGTCCCACTGTGGGGACCCTCTCGTGCATGCCAGCTGGCTGCCTAACTCCAGGTCCCCCCAGCATCGCTGGCCTGAGCCACGTGCCACACAACTGCACAGAGGCTGCCAGGCTGAGGGGCGTGCTGGTGGCGTTAACCGGGGGTCTGGCCTGACCCTTTCCCATGAACACCGTCACAGCTTAGCCTGGCCCCCCACTCATTCTTAGGATAAAAGCAAAAGAGGGAGGATACTTGCTCACTGACTGTTCATGGGAAACAAGGTCCAGGGAAAGAAGGGTCTGACTAAAACTGGTGGTACACCCTCACAGAAGAGGACACTGTGACCATGATGGCCCCCTGCCACCTGAAACTCTCTAAACCCCATCGCAAGTGCTTGATTTCCCCCAATTTAGGAGATGCCCTTGAGTCGACAAACATCTCTCTAAAAATGGAAAGAGCCTGCAAGATTCGGGTTTATCAGTCATTTACAACTAAGGGTAAATTAGCTTCCTCAGGCTGCCCTCCTCCAACACTTGAAAGCTCCAGGGCTACATCAGGGGAGACAAAGGGGAAGCGAGACTGTGGGGTCAGCCTGGCCAGGGGCTGAGGCTGCGCCGGAGAGCGGGAGGGGCACCCAGACCACCAGGCCGCTGAGTCTGGGTGGCCACGCCTTGGCCAGCGCCCGTGCACACGGCGAGGGAAGAACGACACACACACCAGTTGCTCCGAAGTGAGCCGGAGGGTCTTCCTGTAGCTGACATTGGACAACAGAGGGAGGTGGCTTGCACTTGATGGCTTGGCAGCTGCGTGCTCTTCATCACTGGAGGATGATTCATGCTTTATTCTGGAACACAGAGTGATGTAATCACCAATTAGGAAATGCATCTGGGTGGCCATTAAAAATGCATTAGGCCGGAATCAATGACAGAGTCAATCGGGTCTCTCCCGAGTACTGTCTCTCGGGTGGTCATTTACCATATGCCATTACATTTATCAATGAACGCTCACTAACTCCCATTCATATGCCTCCTGCATTATTCATATGGGGCTGCCGCTCCTCATTCACTTCCCTATTTCCTAGCTATCATCACTCTATTTTAAACCAAGACGCTGCTTCTTCCTGATAAACAGAGTTAAGCTCCCTCCTCCCGAGGAGGATGCTCGTAAACATTCTCTTCTGTTCCGGGTCTAAGGCTGCAGGCCAAGAAGTCCAAATTTCTACACATCCTGAGTGATCAGCTCTGTTTATACCTCTCCAAACACCCATCTCCAAAAAACTAGGTAACTGTAGGACTCCCCACCAGGTGAAGACAAGGAACGTATCAGTCCTCCTCCGGGAGCCCGAGCAGGCTGTCCCACCGGCAAGGGCTACGCACGTCATCTGCCTGTGCAGAACACACAGGGCCAATGCTCCCGACTCTTCCAGATTTCTCCGTTTGGTGAAGGGCTGGGGGTTGCAGGTGGGAAGCAGGCTCTTTTTCTTTAACCAGCTCTTAAAAAGCCTATTGGTTGTTCCCTCCATCAAAATCCTGCTATAGCATAATCCCCAACCCAGCAGCATCAGCCCTGCTCCCTGAGGCCATTACCGTCAAAAATGTCTTGCCACTATACAAAGTGACAAAGTGTTTGTTAAGGCTGAGTGGAAAGGGCTGAGTCGGCCCCAAGCAGACACGTCCCATCCTCGGGTGCACACCTCCCTGCAAAGCTTCCTGCTCGGGACATCCCTTTATGCAAGACCGACACGCCTGGAAGCTCCATTTTATCTTTTTATCTCAATGTGCTCTGACCTCTCAATGCTCAAGTCCCCTTGTCCTCCGGCCTCCTCCAGCCTCCCATTCTCCCCCACCTCCCTTCCCCATCCCATGCAGCCTGTTGCTTTCTCATCCCGTGTGTTCCTTCCAGAGCAGTCCCTACAATCCAGGACCATCCCAAACTAGGGAGACATGAGGGAGGGCACCGTGACACAGCACCCACTTCTCTGCTATTTCTAAGAGGAGACGGGCCTCTTTCCACATCTAGAATGAGGGGCCCTTCCCTAAGCACCTGCTGCCCCAGCCCCACGAGAGGGAGACTGTGGGCTGCCGGCTGGCGGACTGGAGCTCATCCGCCTGATGCTCGTTGCGCTGTGCTGGCCGCTGTCCATACAGCAGACAGACCGGCCCCTGCTCCCCCGGGCGCTTTGTCTAAACCATCACAGCACAGCAGGATACGTGCTCTGATGGGAAAGCAGACTTGGCCATCACCAGGATACGGTGACTGTGGGGAATGAGCCATGGGGACAGGTCGCTGTGTCCACGAAGAAGGACAGAGCGTGACAGCTGGCGTCCTGCTTGGTACATGGTAGGGCCGGGCTACGTGCGCATGAATCTAACCCATGACACTGTGTTTCTAGGTACGGTGAAAACGGCCCGCGGGTTAGAACCTGAGAAGCCCAGGCTGGAACCCCACAGGAGTCAGCTTGTTACCCTCACAGACTGTTCTCCTTTCCGCCCTGGTTTCCTTATCTCAAAATGTAGAGGAGCGAACCGCATCACACCCACCAACACACTCAGGGTACAGGCAGGTGACAGAAAGAGCCAGACTGGGAGACATGAGCCCCACTCACGGAAGGCCTCACGACCAGAGAATTCCTCTCGGGGCCTCTCGCTCGTCCGGACAATGACATGTTCCAAAGCAACAGAACTTTCCAGTCCCGCCCCCCGCCCCCCGACCCTAGCGAACAACGCCGGTTCTTCTGAACCTACGACCCACAGGTTTCCCGTTGGGGAGGACATAGTCCTGGAGCCGACCCGGCCGGACATGTGCCCAGGCGGGAACCCAGAGAGAGACCAGGCTGCAGGCCCCTCACTGAATCGGGAAATGGTTCTGCTCCAACCAACCAGTTTGGAGTGAACTGAGATCCAAATGTGAACCAAAGCTCTCATGACACCACACGGATGTGTGCCTCTGCTCAGAGGGTGAGGAAGCAAGGCAGAATAGCTGTTCCTTTCCATTTGCTGCTTAAAAAAAAAAAAAGAAACCCACCAACCCCGTGCAGCATGCCGTGTGTGAGGGAAAACAGACCCAAACACTGCAATGGGAGTCATACAGTTGGCTGCTAGGAGAACCAGCTTCGGGCAAGGATGCGGCATCTGAGGACTCCGCCACCCTGCACGGAACAGGCCCCCGCCCGAGCCCGAGCCCCGGCCCCCACGCTTGCGAGGGCTCGGGAGCTGGTGCCTGCTTTACGCCGCCGCCAAGAAGCAACCAACAAACAAAAGGGCTCATCTCGCTTGAAAGTCTGTGTTCAGAGAGTAGCTGTGAACAACATCTAACTTAGCACTTGTCACCGTGCACATTTTTCAAATAGTATTTTAATGATTTGTGTGGTGACAAGCATTTTGCTCAATTAGGAGACTTCAGGGACCGCTCTGTCAATCAAGCCTGTCAATTAGGAGAGCACTCCAACGCCTTCTCTCCGTCGGCTGCACGGATCCAATTGGGAGGCTCAGCGTCTAAGATGCCAGTAAAAATTAAAAGATTTCCATTTCTCCAAAGAACTCTATGTTAATACCTTTCAAAATCTCAATTACTTCTCACAGGAGTCAAGGCTTCACTTTCCAGGTTTAATAAAGAAGTGCGGCGTGACTAACAACGGTGAACAGTCCTGGATGATTTCTAGTTAGCTGGGAACAGCGTCTGGGCCAACATTCAAAGAGGATCGTATCGGATGGCAAGAAAATCGGCGATGCTTCAAATGAACCTCGCCGGCCGATGCCGCAGCTCAGGAGGAGCCGTCCTGGGGTCTTGCTGCTCGTCACCCCACCCCCTGACCCCCCAGGGTCCTCCCCGGTCCTCCACGTGGCTGCTGGCAAGGAGAGAGGCCCAACCAGTAGCAGATGCGTGCCACACTGTCAGCTGTTGTCACCTCCCGTGCCTTTCTTTTTAAGATTGATTTATTTATTCTAGAAAGAGAGAGAGAGCGTGCACACAGGGGGAGGGGCAGAAGGAGAGGGAGAATCTCAAGCAGGTGTCCCTCTGAGCTCGGAGTCCTATGCGGGGCTTGATCCCAGGACCCTGAGATGGTGACCTGAGCCGAAATCTAGAGGCAGCCACTTAACCGACTGAGCCACCCAGGCACCCCACGTTCTGTGCCTTTTCAACCTTGGGCCAGGTCCCCCGAGAGCCGCCTCCTGACTGCTCCCATGCAGCCGCCAGAAGCACCCCTCCTGTGTGGCCCTGTGGGGTTTTGCATTCCAGTCTCCTTTCTCGTGAAGATGCCGTGAGAATTAAATCAGCTGATATACGTGGGGTTGGTATCATTCTTAGCCCCATTTTACAGATGGAGGAGGAGACACCGTGGGGCTGACGAATTCACCAAAGCTCACATGGAAGGCTCGCAAAGCCTCTGCTCTGTGTCCTGCTCATGCTGCCTCTCGTGTTTGGAAATCGTAGCTAGGACAGACAGTGTTCTTGAAAAGAATTCCCGGAGAGCAGAGTGTTTCCAGTGCAGCTAAACCGCTGGTTTAAACGCTCAGGACAGGCGAGCTGAGGCCTCTGCCTGTGTCCCCCCCACAGTGCTGCCTCTCTCCTGGGCTGCCTCCCCCCGCTGCTCTGGACATGAACATCACACCTGTTCCTCTGCTCGGATACAGAAACCAGTTTCCCCAAAGCCAGGATTCCAAACCAGGTCCGCCCGACTCCCAAGCCTGCTGCTTACGGCCTGCTGCCCACTCGTGGGCGTGAACGACGACCCCACCGACAGTCCGTTGGCTTCCAGCCCGCCAGCTGTGCACGTCCCCGCACAGGACAGCACATCCTCAGCCTGCGCTCCATCTAGAACACACCCACCTTCTCCCTACCAAGCTCCCTCAAAGTCACACTCAACATTCCAGGTTGGAAAGGTATCCAGAAAATCATGTCTGAAAGCCCTTTTCCAGAGAACGAGCCAGAGATGGAGGGCGAAAAACTGAAAGTCAACCCCGCTTCCCTCTCCAGCGTGGAGGGGCAGAGGGTCCCGTGGGAACCAGCAGTGCCGGGCCCCCCCCATGGGAACCAGCAAGGGTGCCCCCAGTAATACTCCAACTGGGAGCTGGCGAGGCCTCTTAGAGTCATCTTCAAAAGGTCCTGCACGTTCTTCTACACACAGAACAATGAAGAAACCAGATTTCTTCCTACTTCCTCCTCTGTGGGTTTCTATTTCTGCAGGGGATTCTGGAAATAAAACAGCTGACAAGGCAGAGCTATGGTCAGGAGGCCAGGACGTGTGCTCTTAGCCTGCCTCTCCTGTGAATCAACAACGTGCTGGGGAAAACTTACCAATTCAGTAATAGCCCAACAATACTTACGAAGTAATCCAAATCAAAACCACACTGAGATACCACCTTACACCAGTTAGAATGGCAAAAATGGACAGGGAAAGAAACAACAAATGTTGGAGAGGTTGTGGAGAAAGGGGAACCCTCTTACGCTGTTGGTGGGAATGCAAGTTGGTACAGCCACTTTGGAAAATGGTGTGGAGGTGCCTCAAAAAATTAAAAATAGAGCTACCCTATGACCCAGCAATTGCACTCCTGGGTATTTACCCCAAAGACACAGATGTAGTGAAAAGAAGGGCCATATGCACCCCAATGTTCATAGCAGCAATGTCCGCAATAGCCAAACTGTGGAAATAGCCGAGATGCCCTTCAACAGGTGAATGGATAAAGAAGATGTGGTCCTTATATACAATGGAATATTGCTCAGGCATCAGAAAGGATGAATACCCAACTTTTACATCAACATGGATGGGACTGGAGGAGATTATGCTACGTGAAATAAGTCAAGCAGAGAAAGTCAATTATCATATGGTTTCACTTATTTATGGAACATAAGGAATAGCATGGAAGACATTAGGAGAAGGAAGGGAAAAATGAAGGGGGGGAAATCGGAGGGAGAGACGAACCATGAGAGACTATGGACTCTGAGAACCAAACAGGGTTTTAGAGGGGAGGGGGGAGGGGGGATTGGTTAGCCCGGTGATGGGTATTAAGGAGGGCACGTACTGCATGGAGCACTGGGGGTTACACGAAAACAATGGATCGTGGAACACCACATCAAAAACTAATGATGTATTGTATGGTGACTAACATAACATAATAAAATTAAAAAAAAAAAAAAAGGAATATAGAAAAAGATGAGAAAATTAAATCCAAAGTAAGCAGAAGAAAAGAAATAATAAATAGTGGAGTAGAAATTAATAAGATTGAAAACAGGAAATCAAAAGAGAAAACCAACAAAAACCAAATAAAAAAAAAAAAAACAATACTTATGAAGCGCCCACGATGTGTCAAGCATTGGCTTAGCCTCTACGACACAAAAAGGACTAAGATATGCCTCTTGCCTTCCATCAGTTTGTGAGTATTTTCCGCCTGCTGAATAAGGAAGGCAGTCCTGGCTTGCTTAAGCGCAGGGATACTCTAAAGGTAAGGTGATAGGTAAAAGGTGCTACATCAGCTCATTCGGCATCGATACACATTATTAGCATCATAACTAGTGCGCGAAGGCTTTGCCCTCAGATCAGAGTTACCCTCAAATCCTGTACAAACAGATTAACCTGAAGACAAAACATTAACAGTATTGATCAGTTGCCAAGTTCATATGAACCCATATCGATACTTAGAAAAGTATCAACATAAGCCCCAGTAAGTATTTAAACCATAAAGGCAATTTCCTTCAGAAAGAAACTCATGTCCACGCTGCTGTGAATGCTCATTTTGTCATCGTCATGGTCAGCAGCAGCAGCAGCACTGCTGTTGTAATCTGTACGTCCGGGGCCATCACACAACAAGACCCTGAGCAGCGCTCGAGTTCCGTGACCTCACTGAAGCCTCGCATTTACTTTGCCCGGTATACGTCCAAGGGGGCAACTGCCTCCATTCGATCAATCACGGGAAACCACGTGAGGTAAATGGCTCCAGGTCGTTGAGCAAACACAGAGCCAGGCCTGCAAGCCAGGTCTGCCTGTATATTTGGTGAACCCCATCAGCACCCAGCAGGCACGTGCCATGCCCTGGGACGCAGAAAGGGGCCGCAAGAGCCCACGTGGACTGGCGCCGTACCTGGTGGCCGTGCTGAGCGCCGACGGCTGTTCCCCGGTGCTGTGGCTCTTTCCAGCCAAGCACTGCTCCGGCTTACTTTCCTGGAGAAGGAGACAAGAAAGAGTCACGGGGTACCCAAAAGAAGGACCTGCACAACACTGCCGGGGTCCCATGACGGGCTCCCCTAAGCCCGGGACAGGGCCCCCAATGCCGTCCCCAGCGTTACACGCCCCAGGCATGGCAGGTCCCAGTCATTCCTTTGCTTGGAAGCGTTCAATTAAGCTGAGAAAATTTTTTTGACAGAAATGAGTCTGTTTTCCGTAAGTGTTTGTGGCACCAAACCAAACTTCATAATCACGGGAGCTTATGCAAATGCTTTATCAAGGGCTGCCTGGATACCCGAATATTTTCAAAATATTTTCTTATAATTGCTGATAGAAATGCTCAAAAATACTTTCACGCCATATTTTGCTTGGGAAAACGTGGACGCCTTCTCTCTTTCTCAACACCACACACTCTTAATAGAAAATGCTCCTTCAATGTACTGGAAAGAGCTCTGGAACTCTACGAGATCCGGGCAAGTCCTGGAACCTTCCAGAGCCTTGTCTCCTCACCTATGAAGGGGGGGGCAGGATAACAACCAGCTCCTAACGCTGCTGTGAGGACCACAGAGAAGCTGCACGCACGCGCACACACACACACACACACACACACACACACACAGAGCCTGGCCCACAGCTGGCCAGGGAGGAGAAGACACCCACCGGCCCCACAGACTTCATGGGAAGTCATCAGACAGAATTACCCAAGGACAAAGGATGTACAATTAAATCCCATTACTTGGGATCATTTGGTCAGGAGGCAGGTTAATGTTTTCAATGTTAATAAAGAAAACAAGCGAAATAAATAATATATCAGGGTGACCATCTTAACACAGGATGAGCACAAACTATTTCCAAATATTCTTCAGCTTTTTATAAGCACACAAATAATTGATGTGACAATATACTCAGTAATTTTTAATCTATGTATTGAGGTAACTTAGCCACCACTATCCACGATGCTTTATTAGACAAGTTCAAATACATCTATCTATCTGAAATAAATGTATTTCAGTTTTTTTAAGAAATATTTAATTTCGTAACTGTTCCTTCATGCTGGCATTCCTCTTAATTCAAACCAGTGACAATGTGAATACCCTACAATAAATAGGCCTTTGAAATAGGAAATAGCCCTTTGCCTAAATTCTAGAACATTCTACTCTCTAGAAAGGCCCTTTATGTTTTAAGCCACCTCAAGTAAAGCATATGTTTGGTCTAACTTGTTTATACCCCTTGAAGATAATGGGGTAATCAGTAAAACTTGGATATGCTAAGAAAATGTGAAAGAACAATGTTATCTTGATAAAACCCTTCCACCAGACTTTTTCCCTTTGAACTCATGGAATAAATACATTGAGCTCACTGGGGTTTCTGTCAGTATTATAATAACCAACTTGACTGCTGTCCTTGGGGTTTCTTTACACTATATTCCAAAAGTAATCAGCATTCCCTCTAATATTCGCCAAACCCCTCTTATGTGTCCAATATGGGCACCAGGGATAGCCAGGGATCAGAGCCAGACATGGTCTCTGCCTTCCTGGAGTTTAGGATGTGGAGGAGAAAGAGATGTTAATCAAATAGTCACACTAATATGTGTACGACTACAAACCTGGCAAAAATGTATGAAAGCATTTCCCCCAGTCCCGGGCAGGACTATAAGAACAGAGAACGGCAGCCCAGACTAATCTGCTGAGAAAGAGTCTTTTGAGACGCTAGTTAATTAAGTGAAGGGGGTGGTAAAGGGGTCCTAGGAACACCAGGCAGAGGAAACAGCATGTGCAAAAGTCCTGGGGTAGAGTGCACGTTCAGCCAGTGAAGCTAAAACAGGGAGGGCAGGGGGTAGAAGGGCAAAAAAGGGCTACAGAGGGAGGCAGGGGCTATGACACACAAACACAGTGAACCATGTTAAGGATATTGGTCTTAATTATGAGAGCCCTGGGAACCCAAAAGCTTTTAAGGAAGGAATAACATAAATTGGACCAGTATCCTACATCAACTAACGCAACTACATTATAGAGGCTGAGAAAGAGAGGGCAAGAAGAGACCAGTGGACCACAGGAAGCAATCCTGGGACAGAGGGTGCTAGCCTACACTTGGGGGAGTGGAACTGGAGAGAGATGGGTACGTCTGAGAAATATTTAAGATGGTAAATTGATAGGGTGTGGTGATGAACTGAATGTGGGAAATGAGGAAAAAGGAAGGGTCTAGCCCGTGAAGGGACACTGGCACCATTTTCTGACTATGGTCCAACAAAGGAAGAATTCACACGAAAACTGTGAGTTCAATCTTGGAAACAACCCAGTTCGAAGTGTCTTGAAGCATTCACATGGAGATGTCCACAGTGCTGGCTACTTGATAAACGGACAGGAAATACAAAAGAATGGTTTGGAAATCAAACATGGGTGAGTGGGGCTGCCTAGGGAAAGGTAGGTGGTCTAAGCAGAAGATAAGACCCTAGGACAACCCCCAACGACCCCCCTGTGGGGGCAGAGCCAGAGTGGGGCCAGCCTTGGGAGGAAGAATGCCAGGCGAACACAGGGGCATGGAGGTCAAGCAAGGAAAGTGCTTCAAGAAATAGGTGAAGAGGCTGACAGAGACCTGGAAAAAAGTACAGGCATTTATAGAAAGGGACACCAAAGTCATGCATATTTAGACACACCATTTAAGCGAAAGGACTGATGAGAATTAGTCTACCACTCTAAGTATTGCCTCATTACAGTTATACTCACAAACAGCAAGAAGATACTTAACTTAAAAAAGAAAATTAAACTATCGGATTGAATCCCTCCTTTTGACAGATGAAGAAATTCCAGAGGGGCGGTGACTTGGCCATGGGCTCCCAGCCAGGAAACAGGGTTGGGAGGTGAACCCACACCTCCCCTTCCTCTGTGCCTTCCCTACATTCTGGGATGCCTTTCCCTGCTTCAACGCAGAGCTAGCTCGTGAAAACTCAGTATTATGGCTTGTGCTTATTTCTCTGACATACAAGCATGAAAACACACTCCACTACACAAACCCCCAAACTGGCTGAGCTAAGTAGAAACACCCTTTTGTTTTCCATGCTTACCTCTTTGATTGTGGTATTTCTTCCCCTCCATGAAAACCACCATCTTCCTCCCTTTCTGGGCATCTTATCCCTCATGATAGATTCCACAGTGGCCTGTTTTAAATGGATGGTAACATAAATAATGGAACCAAAAAAAGATCAACTTAGCACATCAAACCAAAAGACACACACGCGCAAATTAAAGTAAGATTTAAAAAAAAAAAAATCAGAGAAAACACAACATACTATTTGTGGACCAAAAATTTTCGAGAAGCAAAACCTAATGGCGTCCAAAACCACATGAAGATAACTTAAGCATGAAGACTTAAGAAGATGTTAAAGGAATAAACAAACAACAAATAAAATACAACACAACAACAACAGAAAAAGAAAGCATTGAAAATCATTAGTGATTAGTTAAGACCAGAGGTTTTCAAATTAAAGTGATTTACTGGTTAAACTACTGTTACTCTCAGTATGATGATTATAAAATTAAAAAATGAAATGATTAATATGGAATATAGGGTAAAACGGTTTTAAACAAAGAGTAAAATGCACAGGATCTCTTTAGTAAATGTAAATCGCCAAATTGGGACAAACTGAACCCTAGTAGATGCCTTTGGGTCAAAACCTCAAGTATTAAAAAGAAAACTCATACTCACGCCCTAAGTAAATCAAAGTTTAATGGGGGAAGATTAAATATTAATTAATAATTTTCTAAAAGAAAATTTCCAAAGAAGAAAATATCTATCTTGAGGCGAATTCCAGCACCAGGTAAACAGTATTTCCTCTCCCTTCCTTGGTTCACAGAACTATCAGGGAACGGACACCCCCCGCCAGTAACGAAAGAACAATTTACGTCTTTTGACCAAACAGGCTTCAGGTTAAGTGAGATTAAAAAATTCACATATTTCGCCTATTGTGCTTCTTGTTATCATTTAAAAGTCCTTACTTGATACAAAAGAAACTGAATACACGGGAAAGCAAACCATGAGTAACCTATTCATAAAGAGGATAATTCATACAGATGTCGATTACCCTATTCCTCCTAGATTCATCCATAAATGTAACAAAACCCCAATTAAAGAAAAAAACTAATAGGATTATTTTCACACCTAGACAAAGCAATTCTAAAGTTCCTTTATAAAACAAATAAAAATAGCCAAGAAAACTCACAGACAGAAGAGTATTACTAGGTAGGTACGAGCCTTACTAGATACTAAAATATACTGAAAATCTATCATAATTATAAGAATGCATGTTGGTACATGAGTGAACATATACATGGAACAGAAGACAAAGTCCAGAAATGAATCTAAATTCATGAAGAAATATCATACACATGGTAGCTGTAACTGCCTATCAGTGGGGGAAGTCATCTAACAAAAGGTACTGAGATAACTAGGTAGCTATGCCAGACCCGGTTACTTGCCTCCCTGGGCACATCATCCCCTTTCTTTCTTGCCAACACATCCAAAACTCTGTTTGGGAATCAGGTGCAATATGTTCTGACCTCGCTTCATCTACGCCATTCACGTTCATTCTACTGTTTTGGGAGCAACTGGTTTGGAGGTGATCATGTGACCAACCTGTGGCCAATGAAATGCGAGAAGTCTGTCTCATCCTTCCTATTTGGGGTGTGGCTGTTGGAGAGGATGATGTGGGGGACAGCCACCTTGTGATCATAAAGGGAAAGCCAAGACAATCACGGAGACGCTCACCCTGAAACTACCAACCTCGAAGATTCTTACTACGTCAGATAATAAACCCTTATTATTCAAGCTACTCGTAGTCATTCTGTTTCCTACAAAGCATCATGATTCAGTAACCAGCTGGGAAAGAACTGATTTGGTTCCTGATACCTCACTCACTCACAAAAGAAAACCTAGACAGATCAGAGATTTAAGAAAGTACTAGGGGAGAGCGCCTGGGTGGCTCAGGGGGTTAAGCATCCAACTCTTGATCTCAGCTCAGGTTTGGATCTCAGGGTCGTGAGTTCAAGCCCCGCATTGGGCTCCACGTTAGGCAGGGAACCTAAAGAAAAAAGAAAAAAGAAAAAAAAGAAAGTACCCAGGGGAAAGCTAGCATATTTTCACAAGTTTCAGGAATGGGGAAGCAGGGCCATTCTAAGTGTGATACAAGACCCAACAGCCTTTTTTTTTTTTTTTTTTTTAAAGATTTTATTTATTTATTTGACAGAGAGAGAGACAGCGAGAGCAGGAACACAAGGGGAGTGGGAGAGGGAGAAGCAGGCTTCCCGCCGAGCAGGGAGCCCGATGTGGGACTCGATCCCAGGACCCTGGGATCACGACCTGAGCCGAAGGCAGACGCTTAACGACTGAGCCACCCAGGCGCCCAAGACCCAACAGCCTTAAAGGATGGACAAATTCTACATATAAAACTAATTCTACATTAAGAAACACCATAAGCACAGTCAAAGACTTACTGACAGCTTGTAAAGGATATCACAAAGCCTCAGCTTAGGAGCCATGCACACGTCTTTTGTGAGCTACACCCCTTTAAGTTAAAGGATATTTCTATTGCATTGGTCTTTTTTCTTCCTGATTTGTTAAGAGCTGAGAAATGTAACATAAAAATTTATCCTGGGCCATGAATACCATGAGGGGACAGGGAAGCCAGCAGGGACAAAACAAAACCAGGGAGGAAAACAAGACCTCAGATAAAGTACCACCACAGAGGAGGTCACAATCTCCAAACCCCAAAGCTACCCACACAGGTACGTGCACATCCAAGCACGCACCCCCCGCACACGCGCACACGCGCACACGCAGGGAGGAGTGAGCACGGGCCCAACAACGTCAGAGCAGACTTTCAAGAACCTCGGATATCACAACTATCTGATGGCTACAATATCCAAACCACACGAAGCTCTTGCTGAGCAGACGAGGGAGACAAGGTAAGACATGGTCTTTGCAGCAGAAAGAACGTATAATCTAGTAGGAAGATAGAAGGTGGAAAAACTGAACAATTCCAGGCCGAGTGTCCGGGGAGACCTCGGGGGAGCACGACAGCATGGGGGGCTACAGCGGCCCGCCTGCCCTTCTAGCCCTGCCTCTTCCCGCGGCCACCGCCTGCCCTCTCATGCGGCTAGGAGCTGCCGGCCCTGCGCTCTCCCCTCCTCGGCCAGTGAGGCCCGGGGCTTGCTTCCCGGCTCACATCTGATGCTCTGTCTCCCTGCACCCACACTGCCATTGGCTCCAGCCCTTCTCTCTCGTCCCCTCGCCGCCCCTGGGCTCTGACATCCGGGCATCTACCCACTCTGCCCCCACCTCCGTCCCTAGCACGGCAGGTGTCGGGAAAGGAGCCCCGGAAGGGGCAGGACTCGGGACTGGGAGGTTTCGCCCTGATAAGCAGGAAGGGGAAGGACCTTCAGGGTGCAAGAGGGGCAGATTCCAGACCCCTGACCTCTATAACCATGAACTTCAAAAGAACGTAATGTAATTAACGCCGTGGTTCTGAAGTAAAAGTTAAATTCCAACCGCCCGGATTCGTCTGCCTGTGGTATTTAGTGCCACCTCTTCCGCCTCGTGTTCAAGCTCACCTTTGGCAAGGGTTTCTGGAAGGCCTGCATGGCCAGGAGCAGAGGCGCTGCCGTCGTCCAGTTATAATACCTGATGTGGAAAAACGAAATAGATGTCAAAGACCGAGGCTCGGACTGAAAAATCTCCTAATGTCACGAGAAACAGTCAAGGAAAGCTCTGGAACCCCGGCTGGCTCCTTAATGAGCCCAATGCTGTTGCCAACACCCCGGCCCTCCCCCATTTGCCCTTCACCCTGCTGACCCCGCAGCAGCTGCTCTCGGGGGCCAAGCAGAGACTTGCCACACCTCATGGAAAAGGCAACTAGGTACCCCAAGTTAATACCTAAATACCCTCGACTTCCTCTCAGGGGGAAAAGTTTGCTGACAGTCTACAAGGACACCTGCACGTCCCCTGACCCCAGACACCGAAGCCTTCACGGGGTAGATAAGCAGTCTGCGCTGTGACGCCCGCAGACGATGTGGGCCTGCGGCTCACGGGCCAAGGGCCGAGACTGGATGCATTCCGTTATAAAATCTAGTATGGGGCCGCCTGGGTGGCGTAGTCGGCTAAGTGCCCCACTCTTGGTTTCGGCTCAGGTTGTGATCTCAGGGTTGTGAGATCGAGCCCCCACATCGGCTCTGTGCTCAGCAGAGAGTCTGCTTGAGATCCTCTCTCTCCCTCTCCCTCTGTCCCTCCCGCTCATGCTCTCTTTCTGTCTCTAAAATAAATAAATACATCTTTTTAAGAAAATCTAGTCCAGATGAATATTAAAACCCACAAGATTGACAGTTACACCAACCTACCAACTATATAACAACACGGTATTTTGCCAAGAGTGAAGAGATAATAATAAATTTTAACAAAGACTTCATCTTACATATTTCCAAGGTTTACTGTCTGGGTCTCTGCTTTTGAAAAACTGAAATGCAAACAGTACCACAAGGCAGTCAAAATGACTTTCAAGAGGAACGTACTTATTCCCGATCTTCACCACAAGATTGGGGTCATCAATGAGAGCCGGGTTGTCCACAAACTGTTGATACGACACGGCTTGTTCCAGAAATGCATCTATGAAAGCAATCATAGGGAACAAGGAGAAAACAGAAGGAATATTTTGTTCAAAAAAACAGGCTTAGGTTTCCCTCACTCATTCACAAGTGTTTTCAGCTGTATAGACAATTCTTCAAACGTATTTGTAAAGGGGCTTGAGTTAGTTTGGGGACAGCGTCTGTGCAGAAATGAAGGGCGGCTGGGGGCAGTCCGAGGACATGGGGCAAGCGTATGTCCAGGCAGGGAGCAGGTGTGTGGAAAATGCAGTCTCCCTACGCATCTACAGAAGCAGGTGACTGGTAAGTAGATTTAGAAACCAGGCCACGCAGTTTCAGTCACATTCATTGGTGTGAGCTTGTGTTGAGCAAGTACTTAATCTCCCCAAGCCTCGGTTCCCTCGTCTGTAACGTGGGGATTAAGGACCACACCTGCTTCCTCGGTGGCTATGAGGCTGGGAAGCACAATGTCCTGCCTAAAGCGAGGGCTCACTCCATGTCAGTGGGTGAGGTGCTGGTCACTGTCACGTGTAGGAAGTGCGGAAGACAGCGTGAGGCCTGGCCTCCTGACCCAGCCTCACCACATCCCAGGAGGCAGGAAGGCCGCAGGGGCCGGAGGCCCTGGACCTTAGCCCTGACTCTAGCTTCTGCAACGAGCTCTGGCCAAAGGCTCTGGCCTCCACTCGACATCCCCCATTCAGCTGGCCCTGGCTGGAGCCTTGATGAGGGTTCTGCCCACCTCTCTGGCTCTAATTTGTCCCCACTCCTTCCCTAAGGGGGTCCAATATACCCTGAATGGAACCAAGACCCAGCAGACCCTGGCCACCGGGAGTCACCCATGTCCAGTAGAAAAAGACCCCTTGGTCAGGACGCCAACCCAGACTGGCCATGGCATGTACCTTTGGAATCCTAATTCATACCGCTAGGTACTCTCCTCAGGGGCTCCTGGTCATGGGAATCTGGCCTTATCTGTATGGACCCCCGTGAAAAGACACTCAGTGTGCAAGTGTACCGGGGAGGGGGGGCCATCGGACACCAGCCTTCTCACACCTCTTCCTGGCCCACAGAGTGTGCTCACCTCTTCAAGGCCCCAGAGTGGTTGGTGATAGAGATTTGGAAACAACGTGGCTGGTTATTAGAGGGGTGGGGGGCTTAGAAAGACCTCCTGTGATGGACTAAACCAGCTGGGTCACATTAAGGAACTTAATGTTCAGTTCAGCACCAGGTGATGGATTAGCTGGTTCAGGTTCCAGAATAAGGGGCCCCAGCTTTTGTGTGAGAAGAACTTCACAAAGCCCTGCGGGGACTTCGGGATAGACAGGAGTCTAGGATGGCAGCTCAGGGCTGGAAAGGAAGAGGGTGGCTCCCGAGTGGCAAGGGGATGAAATGCACAGCCTCACCCCTTCCCGGCTAGAAAAACAGACCATTGTTGGGGGCGGGGGGGGCGTGATGAGAAAGAGAGAACAGTGGGGGTGGGAGAGGTGGGAGAGGTGGGAGAGGGACACTCAGGGCCACTAAGACCACTCGAGGAATTCATCAGTTGGTGATGGCTGATGCATCCACTGGGGGTCTTGGGGCCACCTCACCACGTAGCTGTCACGAGACACTGGGAAACCATCGTTCTGGATTTGATGGACACTACAAATTAACTCACCACCGACGCCAAGCCTATGAGCACCCCTGAGATCCAGCTGGCAAGCGCGCCTGAACGTGCTCAAACTCAGACGTCCCTCCCTCCCCAAGACCCCACAGGCTTTCTGACACTTCCAGTGCCCTGTGTCCCCATAACCCTGACACTCCCACTGGGCTGCAGGCTCCGGAGGGCACCTCTGCAGGACAGGCACAAGGGAAGGAGACACACATCATGCTCAGCAAACACGCCCGACGACAAGCGGCCCCGAAGCCATGTGTGAACAGAGCCCTCAGGGCAGCCAACTGCAAGCCCCCAGCACTTGGGCCGGGAGCTGCAGTGAGTCGTCTGTGCTCTCGCGAACCCCGCCAAGTGAACAGCGACTTCGGACATGAACTAGAGAAGCCCGGGCTTCCGGACGTTCTGGCCATTGGCCACGCGAGGGCGCTCGTGGCCCGAAGACCGGCTCCAGGGCCAGGCTCCCAGGCGGTACCTTTGGTTATCTCCCGATTGTCGCTGAGGCCCCCGCACAGGGAGATGGCGATGGATGGCAGGTCCCTCAGGCTGTCCGACGTGCTCTCCACGCCGCTGTCGACGCCAGAGCTGCCCACGGACTGCGGGGACTGGTTGGCAGACCGGGCCCCGTTGTCGCTGGCGTGTTTGGAGAGTCCAGAAGGATCTCCGCTGGGAGAAGGAAGAGGGGAGATGTTCTGACATCACAGACAGCAAACGGCTCCCGAGTAGTGACAGAGCTCATCTCAGGGCCGTGACAGAGACAGACAAGTGAAATCAACTACCTTGGGAGAGAAGCAATTATTTTAGCCTATTGTCCTCCCGGTGTCGCCTTCCAAGCCTACGTGAAATGAACGGCAGGGAAAGCACGCTGTCCTCAGAGGCCACGGATCTCGCTTCCACCCTCGGGGGCCATGGGAGAATCTCTCCTGGGGAGGGAGAGGGCTGTGCAGCTGCCCCCCCTTGGCCACTGAGTGGGGTTGTGGGCCACCACCCCCGCGACGCGACTGTGGCGTCTCCCCGGCAGCCAGCCTCGGGGCCTGCCCTCCTGTTCGCAAGGTGGGAAGCCAGCCACACAGAGATGGCCACACACGTGTCTCCAGAGAAAGTCCATTATTTACTGGCCGCTTTTCACAGTAAAATCCGAGCCTCCCTTTTCTTACTCACCTTCCAATCAAATATAAGGGGGGACAAACCAGACTCACACAGATTAACACAGAAAATGATACGAGGAATAAAAAGAAATTTTACTTTTTGGGAAAATACAGGGCAGCCACTTCAGGATCCATATCCGTGAGGTCATCCAAGTAGACGCCATCAGCACCAAGATGCCTGCTTCGTTTGTCTGAAAGGGCAAACGGGTCGAGTCAGAGCCCTGGTCTTCCACGGACTTGTGAGTAGCTCCGGAAAGCACTTAAATAGAATGTGCAAATTTGCTCCAAAGTGTCCCCACTGGCCCACGAATACACGAGCTGGAGGCTGGCAGCGCGGCAGGACTCCGGAGGCCGACTCACCAAGCCTGCGTGCAACCCACCACTGCCAAGAGCATGCCCCTGACCGAGTTACATGACCTTGCCGGGCTCCATCCCCCATCTGAGAAGTGCCTGACGTGTACTGAGCACTCAATCTATTGAAGCGATTGCCACCATCATTATTCAATGATGAAAGCTTTCATTAAGCACGTCCTGGGATCCATAGTCCCAGGCCCGGGGGCCTACACGGCACGTGGGCGGTCACTGCGCACCATGACCGCGGACTTCCTGTTTCCTTCTGCCAGAGAACTACGCCACTGGTTCACACAAGTCTAGAAAACTGCACCACACCACGTGGTTAACTGAGCAGGCTTGACGTCACGTCACCCCTCCTGACGTCACCCCTCCTGACGTGCCACCAGGTGTGTATTCCACCAGCCATTACGGAGCAGTGACTATTCTGAGCACAGAGGAAACAAAGGTAAACCAGACCAAAAGGTTCTTGATCTCACAGATCACATATATTCTAGTAGGGGAGTTCCCGGCAAAAAAAAATATAAACAAGTGGTCCCCCGAAATAGTGATACGCAGCATGCAGAAATTAAAACCAGGCAACATGCTAGACAGAAACTGGGGGCAGGGGGTGAGGAGACCAGGATTAGCTCAATAATCAACTTCCTCCAGAGCCCCAAGTGGGTGAAAAAGACTTCATGCCTCTGGATCTTAGCGCCCTGATCTAGAAAGTGAGGGGGCTCATGACACCCCCCCGCCCAAGGGTTCCTTCGGTCTGATTCTATAACTAAATTCTGCTAACATCTTCAGCAGAAAGCTGTCCCGGTCCGGCCTCCCCCTTGACGCACTAGGGACCTCCAAGGGAAGGATCGGGAACATGCAGAGCACCAAGTCTACACAGAAGGAGCTGGGGCGCACCGGCCTTCCCACCTTTTTTCCTGGAAGGAGAATCTGTCTTGCTTGCCGTCAGGGCTACGCTGGCAGAGAGGGATTTGGGTTCTTCGATCGTAGGTAAAGGCGGGGCTGCCGCCCCCAAGGCCTCGACATCTTCTTCGTTCACCAACTGCATCTCTGTGGGAGGCTTGCCCGACTCTGGAACGGGCAGCACGGGAGGCCTGGCCAGGGTTGGCGACTGGTCACTAAACGCATCTGAAGACTCACTCTGGATGGTCTGAAAGTGCATCTTATCACAGATTTTTCTACTGTTTAACGGGCTGCAGTCTTTCATCTTGTGTGGAGAGGACTATGTCGAAGGGGCAGAGACAGACAGACAGATAGACAGAATGGTCAGAGCATGGGCAAAGAGAAAAAAGGAGTTAACCGAAGAAAAAGTTAACCCATTAACAATCTGCACAACTGCCTGCCCATTTCGCAGAGAGACAGTTAAGCCTCAGGAGTCACCCGGCGATTTCCCTTCTGCCAAAAGAATCTAAACAGAAGGATACCAGTTCCAAAGCAAATGAACTTTCATATAAAACATCAACTGCCAAAGAGAATGAAGTGGGATCGGTAAAGGCCAACAAACAGAAGTAGCTCAAGTACTCAATGTCCATCCACAGAACGGGAAGTTACTCACAGGATGGGTAGTTCGCAGCAATGACAAGTGAATTACAATGACACATAATAGCATGATGACGGCTGCCAAGCTCATCTCTGCTGTGAGAGGCAGGAGGACGTTTATCCTTCTGGGGGGGGGGGCAGTTTGAGTGGTACCTGCAAAGGGTGGGGCTTCCAAGTGGCTGATTAAGCCCTGCTTCTCTCTGGGTGCAAGTCCCGTGAACACATTCACAGTGCGAAAATGTACCGATCTGTGCACTTACGATCCGGGCATTTCTCTGTACACATGCTATGTTTTTTTTGTTTTTTGTTTTTTGGGTTTTTTTTAAAGATTTATTTATTTGACAGAGAGAGAGATAGCGAGAGCAGGAACACAAGCAGGGGGAGTGGGAGAGGGAGAAGCAGGCTTCCTGCCGAACAGGGAGCCCGATGTGGGACTCGATCCCAGGACTCTGGGATCATGACCTGAGCCGAAGGCAGACGCTTAACGACTGAGCCACCCAGGCGCCCCACATGCTATGTTTTAATAAAGTTTACCCCCAAAACTAAGTGAATAAGTGGTTGGTTCACATAAGTGGGAAATTAGCATTTCTGATTCTACTTCTCCAAGGAGTGTCCAGTTAGGGAAAAGATTTATCCGAACAAAAACCAAAATGCAATTTCTGGGGTTGGAGGGGAGAGGGAGGGTATTCGTTCCTGTATTCGATCTCACGGCTCTAGCACAATGAAAACAACGCTACGGCCCGTCTGTGGTTGGAAGCGTTTTGCCAGAAGAAGTGATGGGTTAGCACTTCACTTTCATGCCACTTCTCCAGCAACAAATGACATGAGCTTGTAAAGACGGCTGGCTGGGTCAGCACTACAGCTTGTGGGCAGAGAAATCAGCGTTGTCCACGAAAGCTAAATACAACCCAGAAAAGGAGAGCATCCACAACTCTACCTCAACAGATCTTCCCTCCATAGAGTTGCCCATCGGGATTCTTAATAGGAATGCTTTCAATGTTCACTCATTCATTCATTCATATTACAAATATTTACTGGGGATACAGGAAGTTGGAGCATCTTCTAGGAGCTTTACAATGTTAGAAAAAAATTTTATAGTAATATATTCAAGATTCTTTTAATAGACTGGAATATGAAACAAAATTTCGTGAAAGAAAAGATTGTGCCCGTTTCATGTTTTTAGAAACTATCTCCGATGTATGGCAGGACTGAGGGGGAAAAACGTACCTTTGCTGCCTGTGGCAATTCTCCCCAAAGCCAAAGCATTTCTAGGTTATTCTTCTGCATCGTCCTATCGGTGGCCTTACTGACCAATTCTGAATCGCTTTTAGGTGTTGAAGGTCGAGAACCTGAAGGACTTAAGAAAAACACAAATCCATGATTAAACTGGGAAGAGTAACTTTTTAAGATGTTTTTGGTCCAGAATTTTATGGTTCAAACAGCCCAGAAAATGCACACAAGCTTCATGACATTCCCCTCTGTGGCCACCAGGGGTCCACAGAACACACAGCCAGGTGGAAGGAGCTCCCAATTTGGGTAACCTATTCCAACCTGCCCCCCAGTTCCAGGTAAAGTTGAGAAGAGGCATGTAGAAAGGAAAATTAAGGAAAAGAGAGATGAAAGTAGAAAGGGAAAAAAAAGTTTGTTCTCATCTCCGAACCACCCATCTTTCCCCACCTCACCCCAAGCTCCCCTCTCCTGCGTTCTCAACTTCCAAACCGAGTCTGTCAGCTCTCAGTGCAAAGGGGGTCCTGCCTATCTCAGACATGCACCCATTATATTCTATTTTTAAAATATTTATGAATCTGCACTGGCTTCAAAAACAGGGAAACTGCATCACGTGCCAATTTTGCCGCAAATTCCAGGTGCCAAGAATAAACTCAAACTCCCTAACGTGGCAGGAGCCTCTATGTTGAGATTTCATTAAATACTCTATCTTCCAGGAATACTTCAAAGATCCACCTGTTGGCTAAGGCTTGTTCTGTAACAACGTACCACGAGGCTTAATTCTCAGGCCAGCTTTTAAGTGGTTGTAACTTGTGTTCTCGTCTCTCCACCTTCCCTATTTCTACTCTTTAGACCTGAATGAAGTTTTCCCTCTGTCCAGCCAGAGTGACCGGCCAAGAGTAATCAACTTGTCTACAAACTTCTCACAGTCTCCTAAACAACATCTGGATGAGAAAATATATCCACTTAATCTCTCCCTGCCTTTACTCTCTCGCGTCCTTTCCCCCCGAGTAAGACGACGGTGTTACATGACGCGGGGGACAAAGTCGCCATGTTTTCCTTTCGCACCCCCTTCCACAGACCTCACACTCTCCTGGGTCCCCGCTCACCGTCGTGCTTGGCCTCACAGACCTGTCTGAGTTAGATTTCAACTCCAGCTGAACATAGCTTCCTGTCAGGACAAGGAGCAGGCAGAGATGAAACCAATAGGGACCCTGAATGGCTAAACTGGGCCCAGATCTCTTCAGTCCAGCCATTTGGACCAAAGAGATTGACTGCTCTCTCTCTGTCCTCCATTTCACACCAAGGTGCTCAGAGGCTGGTTCATCGCCCGTGGTGCCCACGGCCCACCAAACCATCCAGGTGGTACGTGGCTACAGTGCGGCCCTCACGCTTTATTTTGCCACGTGTGGACAGGAGGACCCTGAGGCAGCATATCGTGGGGGTGCATACAGTGGGACAGCTCTCCCAACACACAAACACGCACACACACCCTGTTCCGCCCCGTGGGAAATGGTCCCACAGGAGGAAGACTGAGCGCCCCATACATCTAGGCGGTAAAGTGCTCATCACCTCCCAACCTCCCTTGCTCCCTCTAGCCCTGCACAATTACAGGAGGGTCACTGCTTTCCCCGCACTGGTGTGTCCACAACCGTGACCTGAATCCATTTTTTCTCCAGAGTCATCGCAGAAAAAGTCCACTGTAATTGGCTTCCTATCCTCAACAGCATTGCACCCAAACCTCAAATCACTGGTTTAAAAGCCTCCTGCTGTTATATTTTACCACAAAAAATATAATTTATATTTTGTGGAACAATGAATTGTCTTACCCTCTGCACTAAAGTCAATAAAGCCCGTTAGAGCTTTTCTGGAGCAGGGGGTCAGCACACTTCGTCTGTGAGAGGCCAGAGGCTGAATACGCCAAGCTCTGTGGGTCATGCGATCTTTGTCAGAAGCGCACAATTCTGCCACAGTAGCACAAAGTGGCCACAGACAATACGTGAACGAACCGGCTGTAGTCCCATGGGACCACGGCTGGCCCACCGGCTGTGGTTAGCGAACCCCAGCTCTAGAAGAAGGCGAACGCTGAGCACAGGTCTCCCGCGGCGCCAGCTCCAGAACACCAGCTGTCCCGATCCTTGCACAAACACCACAAGCCCCAAGTTCCCACAGAGCTATTCAGGTTTGCAAACTCATTCATAGAGAAACGAGCCCTGTGTGGAAGTCACGAGCTCAGAGTCCCACCTCTCATGCCCGATACGCCACCGGGATAAATGGCAGCACGTGGGCAACACCAGCCTTTGTCAAAAGGATTCTGGATGCAAATAGACACGCCACGTTCTGCAGGATTCAGACTGAAAGAAGGTGAGTCGGGGAAAGGTCCCCCAGTGCTGGGTGTGATTCAGGAGAAAGACGGTGGTCCCGAAGTTTCCCACTATCAAATATTAGACTTTTAAGGTCAAGGGTTGTTCAAAAAAGTAAGCTCACAAGGTCCATGATGGGTTTTCATAAATAATGCATTTATTAACCACGTGATAGTTTTCAGGAGTTTGCCAGTCCCACGTAGGCAAGTTAGTTTTAACTGTTCACAGCTTAGTTTACCTCCTTTCAAAATGGCCTTTCCTCTGTACATGTAACCTCCAAATGAAGCACATCTTGAGAGGTGGCTCTTTAATCAAAAAGAAAAACAGTTTCCCATGTAGAAGTCAATCAGAGCTTCATTTGTTAAAGTTTATAAACCATGTACGTCCACCACGTAGCTTGGAGTGTGGACGACATGGAGGGAATGGAGGCAGGAACCTCAGAGGAAAATATAAACCTACGACCCTAAACCTAAAGATCCACCCTAGGCTATGCCCCAAAATTCCATTTTAGAAATGCTGGGGCAACAGGATTCCATTATTCAGACAGTCTAAGAAGCTAATTAAAGAGCTATAATAACTCCCCTTATACGAAAGATCTTATAAACTTATATGTTGAACAACCCTAGACACAAAGCAAAAGTCATATTACCAATTTTTATTTCATTATTCTGTTTTGCAAAGCACTCCACAAAATTAGGAAGAGCTATATGCTTAGCCACAATAATTTCCAGAGAATCAAATTTAGTCATGGAAAAAAAAAATCTAATAATCTACAAATGCTTAAAATCAAAGGCAAATAATCATCTCTATGTATTTCCTTCATAAGTAATTTGGTTAGTCAAATAGATTTGTAAGAGTTAGATCAAAGGTTTCACTTATACAGGTTCTATGAGTTTTCCACGTAAGTAATTTGGTCAGTGATAAACAGACTTGTAAGAGTTAGATCATAGTTTTTATTATCGAAGACATCCCAGTGGGGAAAAGAGCCCCTCTACCTTTCCGAAGCATGGAAGTGGGAAGACTGTGGTGGGCAAGAGCTAGAAAGGCCTCCCTCGGCCGCAACCGCCAAGCGGGGGGCAGTCCTTTGGCAATCTATCGGGCTACTGGATACCACGTGATATACATTAAAAGAAAGAAAAATCATAGGTCAATTAAATTGAACTTCATATAAATTCTTTGACTACTCTCCACAATAACATTTCTAAGAAAATGAACATAGTTAGGCATCTGAAAACAGCAGAACACTCTCTGTTGAAATCACTCAGAAATCAACATGAATTTTTTTGAACCACAAGAACAGGAAACTGCCAAAAGACTCATTTCACTTTCTATTTCATCCATATGGCCATAAAAGATTGTTGTTCTCTGGTCAGAATTTAGTGCTTAATCAAACTACATTCTCCAAAGAATTGATCGTTTCTGCTGCCAGTTGTCTCTTTAAAGAAAATACATAATTCCAAGTATGGAAATGTGTCTATTTATCCTAATTTGTCATTGCACTTGACAGCAGTCAGACCCACACGATGTGACAGAGTCGCTATTCTGGATTCATATAGCAAATCAGGAAAGACAGGGGAACATAGCCAGGGTTGTGTTTTAAACATTTATTTGAAACTCTTAAAATTAATGTAGAGTGAACAGATTTTTCAACCTAATAGTGGTTTTTAACCATCCCACGTAATTTTCTTCCTAAAGTACTGTCTTTTTCCCTCCTTAGGGTGCATTTCCACAGACCTAGGGAGACGATGTGGGAGGTTCCAGAAAGGCCTAGTATCTGCACTGTCCATTATGACAGCCACCAGCGGCCCATGGCTATCGAGCACATGAAGTGTGACACGTCCAAACCGAGGTGGTCCTTACACGTGACATACACAATGATCTCAAAGACTTAGTGTGAAAACAAGAACGTGAAATATCTCATTAAGAACTTCGTGAAAACGACTTGATGATATTTTGGATATGCTGGGTCAAAGGAACTCCATCATCAAAGTTAACTTTCTCAGTTTCTTTTTACCCTCTAAGGCCGGCTGCTACAAGACTGTAAATGTCCTAGGTAACCAGCATTCTGTTTCTGTTGCATGGGGCGGGTCTGCAGACAGACCTCCACAAGGACACCTCCCAGGCCCCCAGCCCCACCCTGGCGGACTAACACTCGCTGTCCTGGTCCTGGCTGGAACCAGGCATGGGACCTATCTAGTTCTCTCGGACTCGGGCTCCAGCGCACGCTGCTCACTGTGCTGTCCCACTGGCGAGATCACTCTGGTGAAACTGGAACGAGGAGTGGTGTTGGGAAGACTCTGGCTTTAGGCAGGGAGCCTTTGCAGCAGGGTTCCTACACTTCCACTGCAAACCACAAGTACATCTAAAACATGAGGAACAAGAATGATCCAAGGTTGGGGCGCCTGGGGGGCTCAGTCGGTCAAGCGTCTGCCTTCAGCTCAGGTCATGATCTGGGGGTCCTGGGATCGAGCCCCGCATTGGGCTCCATGCTCTGCTGGGAGCCTGCTTCTCCCTCTCCCTCTGCCCCCCACCCACTGCTCATTCATTGTTCTCTCTCTCAAATAAATAAAATAAAATCTTAAACAAAAAAAAAAGAAGAAGAATCCAAGGATGTCCCTGTCACTAAGATCGGTGTTTCTCAACCTCTTTCCTTTTTAGCGCACCTCTGGACAGCTGAGGCGTCCCCCCACCCCACCCTGCTGTGGTCCTCCCTCCACCATGAAACTTGAACACCACAGATGGACTCTGAATCTGCTTATGTGTGAGGCCCCATGGAGGCCACAAGCCATTATAATATCTAAGAATTCTTTGTTGCCTAAGAACCAATTTTTGTCCCAATGGGGGTATCGTGATACGGTCCCTGCTGAGAACACTCGGTTTCAATCTGTCCCCGCCCCAGTCCTTCTGAGAAGGGCTCCGAAGGGCTCACATATTCTCAGAGGTCTCACTGACTACAAGTCTCTGGGATCTTCAGGACGGCAATCCGCAGCCTGAGCAAGTCTGGTTCTCCAAGTTTATACCCGATTCTAGGGCAATATCAGAGTTATACTAAATATTCCTGATTTCAGCAGAAGCGGTTAAGCACGGGGTGAAGGCATCATTCTAACAGCCCAGAACCACGTTGGTGGCTCCTGAATCGTACTTGAGGGCTAAGTGTCAAGAAAGGCTCGACCACCTGTTTTCTCCTGCCGACAATTAGCCCTGAGGAACCAGAGTGGTTTTGCTTTCAAGGTCACCTGTGGGGAGTGAAGGGCCAGATATGCAGCTTGATTATGATATCAGAAGTTTATGGTCTGCACATGTCCTTTTTCAATCCTGATCTGTACCTCCTACTCGAAACTGCATTTTTTCACTTTTTACTTATATTTCACTATTTTATTAGACACGTTTCCTGTCACTGACTTTAAATCCTCTGGACCGGGGTGAGTGAACGCACACACTTCCCCCAGCAACTTACCTGGCACTGGGTGACCACTCTCTATCAGAATTAGGGTACGATGCTGACTGAGGGTAAGTCATGATGGGGGAAGGGCTTTCTTTAGAAACATCTTCTTGGAATGCAGGTATATCGTTAGGAAGAGTTCTGGAGGGAAAACAAAACAAAACAAAAGACTAACATCAAAGAACTATTAGTGATTATTAGTGATAGATTCACAGTAAAGGCAAGTTTCCCTTTTATCTTGATTATCTCTCTAAGTTCGTTGTAGATAAACATGATCTCTTTCTGACCCACCCACACACATTGCAGGCAGTGGAGAGGAAAAACATGAGACACAGATACACAAAAATGTGCTCGTGCTTTGGCTGGATTATAAACGTAAAATGACTGTATTCGAGCCTCTGGGCTGAGAGACGTGCACAATGGGGATCCTGCGGCCCCGAAACTGGGCCCAGGAGGCTGAAAAGTCTTACTGTGCACGGGTAGGGCTGCCGAGTAACTGAATGACCACACACAGACCATGCTTCATCTGGCAGAATAAATAAATGATATAAACCAAATGAATCTTATAATTACAAAATGACCGCAAAGCTACCTCATTTCAGGTAGAAAGCATCCATTAAAAAAAATACGATTCGCTCTTTCAGTCACACAGAGGCCATCTATCCATACTTTTCCTGTTCCCTGAAATATCCGTCACTAAGTTCTAGAATTAAAAGCCATGAAGGGATGGCAACTATAATAAGCCCAACCACCAGTTTCTGAGCCTATAGCTGATTAGAGGCTATAGTTAGAAAAAGTGACATTGCCAATTTGCCTGTATTTTTAGCCAAGTGGGGGAAAAATCCTATTTTGGATGATGAAGCAGAGGGATACTCCTGATGTTCGTTATCCCTTCTTTATGTTAACAAGATACAAAAATAATTATCAAAAATTATACTGAATTTTAGGGGTGCCTGGGTGGCTCATGTGGTTAAGCTCTCGACTCTTGACTTCGGCTCAGGTCCTGATCTCAGGGTCGTGAGATCGAGCCCTGCATCGGGCGCTGTGCTCAGCAGGACGTCTGCTTGAGATTGTCTCTCCCTCTGCCCCTCCACCCCCCCCCAAAAAAAAAGAAAAATTATACTGAATTACATAAAGATCTGAAATATCAAGTATACTTTACAAATGAGTTTTGACTTTTAAAACCGGCCATTGTCACTAAAATAGTAATACACAGAAACCAAATTTCAGCACCCTGTTAAAAGCAAAGAAAAGTTGAGCAAGATGACCATGAAACCTCAGGCCTAGTCAACACTGAAAAGGAAAAGTCTGCTTGGAGAAAAAACTGGTCACATTCCACATGTACTTGTAACCTGAAGGCTGTCACAGATCAGTCCCCAGCCACACATCAGCCCAACGGCCGGGTCCACAGTCGGGGCCCAAATAAGAGCAAGCAGGCTCTGAAACAAGAGTTTAGTGCATGAAGTATTAGTTTGCTCACTTCTCTGTCCCTTGGTTCTGTCCTGGATGCTGAAGCGACCAGACGAAGAGGTCGGGTACTACCAACTGCCTTGTAGTTGTAAGCTACCTCAGATCTTTATGCTCCTTGAGGTTGGGTCCACAGAGTTCTAAAACTCAGTCTAAAATGCATTCACATAAGAATAAGGAATAGTGGGGCACCTAGGGGGCTCAGTCGGTTAAGCGTCTGCCTTCAGCTCAGGTCGTGATCCCAGGGTCCTGGGATCAAGTCCCACGTCGGGCTCCCTGCTCAGCAGGGAATCTGCTTCTCCCTCTCCCTCTCCCTCTGCCCCTCCCACCTGCTCCTGCTCATGCTCGCTCTAATAAATAAGATTTTTTAAAAAAAGAAGAAGGAATACTGGGGGGGGGTGGGTAGGAAAGAGTTTGTAAGAATCATCTCAAAGAATGAATGCACCCCAACACAGATCTCGCCTTTCATGCACATTTACCTACTGCCGTCCAGTGGGTCGGCCTGGTCGTCCGAGCTCATCTCTATGGGAAACATGTCCTCATCCTCAGATGTGTTCATGTTGTCGTCTCTTTTCAGGGTGTCCAGCTGGGACTTTCTTCTCCTTTTCCTTCTCTTCTTCACTAAAGAGCCGCTCGAAGGGGCCTCACTGGGAGGTAAGGCCTGGGCTGATGCGCTGGGGTCCAGGTTTCTGATCCTGTCTACAGAGCTCCTTTTCAGCTGACACTCCATGCGCGAGCCTCCCTCCGACAGGATAGGGGAGGTGGCCAGGTACATGGGGATCACTTCCTAAAGGACAGAAAATAGTTCTCGAAGAGTCTCGCTAGTTTGGGTTTAAGGAGCAGGGGGATGCCAAAGGCCGGCCGGTGGTCCTTTAGGAGCGCGAGCGCCCTTGGGGAGGGCCACGCGGGGCAGGGGGACTAACGGTCACAGCCACCACGGCTGGAGGCACAGGGCCAGATCGGACAGCTGACCACGAAGTCAACAACGCATTCAATGCCATTTTGTACTGAATCCTGCACTTTCATAATTGTAACAAAGCGAGGTAATGAGTGATTTCAGGCCACCCAGAGTCAACTTTGTTTGAACTATCCAAAGTAAAGAGGGAAATGAGCTTTGAGTCATCACATTACCTGGGAACTGGACTCAATTTGCATTTCAGTGTGTGAGGGTGGGTAGGTGTGAGGAGGGTGAGTGTGTGTGGTGGGGTGTGTGCGTGCGTGCACGTGATTGCATGTAAAAGAGAGAATGTGTATGCGTTTTTTAATATGCACTGAATTAAGATGACAGTAATTAAAAACAAAAATACAGCTGACAGCTCTCCATCCCAAATGCCTGCCTACACCAGAGGGCATCCAGGTATATGGCTGTTGAATAATTAGATCCTGACTCTCTTCTTAAAAAGGAAAAAATACATGGCCTGTCCATTTAAGTTATTTAATAATGATTTACCAGTTTTTTAAAAACTATAACAATCATTTTATTAATGACTTATTTATTATGAGCCACTTGGTAACAAGAAGTAAAGAATATATACAAAGGAGAAGAGAGAAACAGAAACCGGCTCCTGACCCTTTACAGTGGTTTCGAGAACACCCAAAGTGCTGCAGGTATACAATGAACATCTGAAAGACCAAGCCTTAGGCTGAGAGGTGAGAGGTCATCTTGCCCAGCTGCTCAATGGGCCAAATGAAGAAGAAACGCCGACAGTGCTGACAGGGGGTTAAGAGCAAAGGAGGGTCCAGACTGGATAGGGAGGGGACAGACCTCCACAAACGGAGGGGGACTCCATCCTGGGGCAATCTGGTGATGAGGGACACAGGCTTCCCCAACTTCCAGCAGCCTTCCAGGGGCAGCCAGGGGCATCTGTAAGGGGCAGAACATACTCTGGACTCCGAAGTCCCGTCCCACCCACAGACACCCTGAAAGCCAGCGGAGCAGGCCCAAGACTCTGCAGCTTCCATGGAGGCCTCACCCAAAACACTTCTTCAACTCCCACAGCGTACAATCTGTCCACAGCTAAGGGACAGCAGAAATTTAAAAGGCAAGTATCCATTTGAGATGGAAAGAATTAATAATCGCGAATGAACGATTCTCAGAACCTTCCCTTTAAATAGGGAAGTAATTACAGAAGGGGTAATTACAGAAGATGGGGGCACAGGATGAGGATGCTGGTCCTCCTGTTATGTCACACCTTTGGGGACACCAAAAAGAAGAAGAACCTGGGACGGTTTTATTCTGAAACTGAAACTATGGGGTCCGTTTTCGAGCCTGGAGCTATTTAGAGCCGTTCCTTTTAAATCACGCTATCTTCCCATAAAGCAGCTAATCTAAGTGGATTTTTCATGAGGAATACAACACAGGATCCCTTCCACGTGGCCTTCTCAAAGAAGGAAAGAGTGAATGCTCACAGCGGCATTATTCCTAACAGCCAATAGGCAGACACAACCCAAATGTCCACGAACCCACAAAAGGGTAAAAAATATGGTGTGCGGATACCACGGGCGATGATTCACCCCTACAAAGGGACGAAATCCTGAGCCCGGCTACGGTATGGGTGAGCCCTGATGACTTTATGAGAAGTGAAGGAAGCCAGGCGTAAACGACAACATACTTAGGACTGCATTCGTGTGAAAGTTCAGAACAGGGAAATCTAGAGAAACAGAAAGTAAAAGAGTAGTTGCTGAGGGTGCAGGAAGGTGACGGGGTGGGGGCTTGGGGAGAGGTAAGTGATAAGCTACAGGGCACCAGGTTTCTTTTTGGGGGGATGAAAATGTCCTAAAATTGACTGTGGCGACATACCTTAGAAGACTGAAAACCACCGAACTGTATACTTGAAACAGAGAAACTCTATGGTACACAAGCTATATCTTTATAGAGCTGTTAAAAAATTTTTAAGTAATAAAAAATGACAGTGATTTGGTCACTCACTGCACAAAAACTAGAACACTCAGCCCTCTGAGATTCGACACACCAGTGTAACCCGTATCCTTTGGACAACAGCTCGGATGTGATTCGGTTCCTGTCTCCTCGGAAACAGCGAGCACGCGGAAGCAGGCCAGGACTGCTGAGTCTTGCTTGTGTGGACACGGCTCGCACCCACCCTGTCAGGCTCACAGATCCCCGGTCCAGATCAACAGCCACGCTTCTCTGCTGCGATGGTCTCCACCAACCAGCACCAGTGCTACTTCTCCACACACACTTCCGCTGGGCCCTCTAGACAAGCATTGCTCAAAATTCAAAACTAGGAAGTCACAGTGACCGCCCACAGCCTTCCTTACCTGATCATTATCAGTCTCTTGAACAAAAAATGCTTCTCCATTATCTCCCAATTTCATGTGCAAGTCCACGGATTCCCCGTTGATTTCTATGTCAACCTGAAGGAAAAAGACACTTCACTAAAACAGGAAACCTCACGGGGGATGCCATGTCTTTACATAGGCATCCTTTAATCACATATATCCCAAAATGATCTCACAATTCCACATCCCAATCAGTCAACCCATCAGAAATGGAGTCTCCTTGCCCCCACCCCCGACCCCGCGCCCGGGGAGGCTGGTGATGGCCCCAGCCAGCAGAGCGCTGCAGGAGACGCTCTATGAATTTCCGCGGCTCCTTTCCTCTGGAGAGGCTCATCCTGTATCCGGCTGCCATGTTGTGCGGCCACCCAGGCCACATGCTGAGGCCACGTGTAAGCATCCTGGCCAACAGCCTCAGAGGAGAGCCCAGCCAGGAGCCCCCGGCCACACGAGTGAGCACCTCTTTAGAGCGGGTCTTCCAGCCGAGGCTCCAGATGGCAGAGGGCACAGAAAAACTAGCCCTGCTGCACTTGGTCTGAATTTCTGACTCACACAACCCGTGAGCTTAGTAAGTAGTTGAGTTTTGCCCCTATGCTTTGGAATAATTTAACTCAATTCGAGTTAGTACTTGTCAATTCAGTGACCAGACCTTTCCAGCATGAAGCCTCAGCTCCAGAGGCCTAAAGCTCTGTCTAAAGACAGAAACACGAGGGGCACCTGGGTGGCTCAGTCGGTTAAGCGTCTGCCTTCGGCTCAGGTCATGATCCCAGGGTCCTGGGATCGAGCCCCGCATCGGGCTCCCTGCTCAGCGGGAAGCCTGCTTCTCCCTCTCCCACTCCCCCTGCTTATGTTCCCTCTCTCACTGTGTCTCTCTGTCAAATAAATAAATAAAATCTTCAAAGACACAAACACGATGATTTGCTCTAAAGAGAGAACCTGCCCCCCGCCCCAGGTCACCAGGTCCTATGCTCTTACCACTTTCTCTCGGGAACGCAGGACCCCCATCTTCCCAAAGCGCACGTGGAAAGGGGAGCACTGCAGGCTCCCGTTGGGCTGGCGGACAACGATGATGTCGATACATCCGGACAGGGTGGCGGGGTTCAGCCCCTTGTAGAGTTCCTTCACGGTGACAAACACCTGGCCTGCCAACTGCCCCACGTAATTCATGGTTTGAGCCTAGAAAACAGAGACAGACCCACGATCGGTTAATTCAGAGAAGGCATCTATCTGGAGCCAGTCCAGATGAGCTCGTCATCATTACACTGGCTCGACTGCGTTCTGCTCCACTGGAACGGGCTCCATGACACCCACCCCCACTGCCCACCTACCCCCACCCCAGTCCGCAAGCCTGCCAACCTCCACCCTGCCGACCCCGGGAAGCCTCATCCCAGAGAGCGCGGGCTCCTCCCCGCTGGGGCGCCAGCCCCTGCTCACAGCACCCTGATGGCCCTTGCCAGCCGTGCCCGGCTCTGTCGTCATCTGCAGGTTCTACGGCTACCTCTTAAGACTCTTGAGAAGAGAGACTGTACTTTATACCTCTTAGGATCTAGCCCCCACCACGCCAAATCCAGTAGGTATTCAATAATATTAGTTGGAAAAAAAAATGACTCTTTTTACTTGAGAAGGAAAAAAGCTGACTTTTTATTTGGAATAATTTCCATCCTGGTGTCGGTCTGCCTAATCGGATTCTGCCCCACGGCGGCTGCAGGGAAAGCGCGGGCTCCGCTTCGGTGGGTCTGCCCGGCTAATTAACTGAAGGCCGGTCAGCAAACATCCAGCGTCTACTCTACACCCAGCCTGGTGCTGGCGACACGGAGATAAAAAAGACAAAGTCCCTATCCCCTGAAGGGACTCCCAGGCTCATGAAGGAGACAGAAGGAAACACAAGGAACTAAAATATATGTCAGTGTTGTTCTGTTTTAAGTCGACAGGAGGGGCCAGAGCCGAGGGAGGCGGAGAAGGCCGGGAAGGAGGGCAGACACCAGCAGGGACAGGTGCTCAGGAGCCCGGCCGGAGGGGCTGTGCCTGCCACAGAGAAGATGCAGGGAAGGATGGAGACTTGGAGCCACGCTGGGAGGTCCGGACGTTTCTAAGACGCCAGCCTGAAAGGAGGCAGTAAAGAGGAAATGGAGGTGGAGGGACAGTTGGAGAGAGGCTCGGGGCCGGAGGACCCGCAGTGAGCTGGCGCCATGCTCTGGGCCTCTTCCCACAGCTCTGGCTGCCACAACTGCCTTGGTGCCCGTCCTCACCCGCCCGACTGCCCACCTTGGCAGAGCCCGCCCTCCGGTTCCATGGTCTGGCCCTGCCATGTGCCCCGATGGGACTCGGACTCCTCAGACTGGCCCACAGCCCACAAGGGCCAACCCTGCAGCCTTCCTCCTGGGCACCCCCTGCCCTGGGACGTGCCTGTCCTCAGAGGTGTCTGCCCTCACTCGGGGTACCTGCCTCAGGGTGCAGCTCGCTTGGGGCTCCCTTCTTGCCAGCCCGCAGGTCCCTTCTGCCCCCAGCTTAGCTGCACTCACACGTTGGCCCAGTCACAGCTGCTCCCCTCTCCTCTCTGTGCACTTAACACTTTGGGGGCCTCCTCAGGTTCCACCATCTGAGCATGAAAGGTCCACACATTGTGACTTCCAATCACTGGATCCCAAGACCTCACCCTCTCTCCCAACCATCACGCCCCAATTCTTCAAGGAGACTACCTACCCTACATGGGGGCACAAGGGACCATGCTGACCCCACCCACTTCGGGTCCCTTACAATGATCCCAGCAACCACCAGCTTACATATACACACCTGTCCCTGACCTGTCTGCAGTTTGGTTCTGTACTTTCTCGCTCAGATGTGTCTCTATTTTTTCGTGTGGTTTTCCTGTCACTTGGCAAAGCCAGATTGTCCTTGAGGCCAAGGATCAAGCCTTGTCTTTGCAAGTTGAAAAAACCAAAAACTACCTTTTTTTTTTCTTTTTAAAGATTTTATTTATTTATTTGACAGAGAGAGACACAGCGAGAGAGGGAACACAAGCAGGGGGAGTGGGGGAGGGAGAAGCGGGCTTCCTGCTGAGCAGGGAGCCCGATGCGGGGCTCGGTCCCAGGACCCTGGGATCATGCCCTGAGCTGAAGGCAGACGCTTAACGACTGAGCCACCCAGGCACCCCAAAAACTACCTTTCATAAGCCTCAGCTCAACCCCTGTGACATAAGCAGAAGTGATATTAGCACCCCCACTTTAGAAATAAGGAAACTGAGGCTTACAGGTGGTTGGTTAAAAGCCCTGCACGCCATAGGCAAACAGGAACCACTGACTCGAGGCTAAGTTAGAAGAGGCGAGAGCCCTAAAAGCAGTGACAAAACCTACAAAGAACACAAGAAAGCCCTCAGTGGCTCATTTTACAATTTTAAATGACACCCTGTGGATGGATGTGCCCGCCTCCCTCAGACGAGCGACGAGCAGACCCTCCGTGAACACGAGCAGAGATGCACACAGGCCAGCCACCCTTAGACGGAGTCGGGCACCGGGTGGTCGAGCTCCCACCGCTGACGCAAGTCACATGGACGCAAGAACAGAAAATCGCGCAACTTCTAAGTCTGTGTGGCCGTGCAAGCGAACTAACTTCATGCAAAACGGGAGAGGAGACAGTTCCTGAAGAGATGAAAAATGCAAAAAAAGATTCTTTGGAACCCTGATACCTCTTTTTTTTGTTTTTAGGGTTTTTTTTTAGTAAGCTTTATGCCCAATGTGGGGCTTGAACTCATGACCCCAAGACCGAGCGTGGCAGGCTCTGCTGTCTGAGCCAGCCAGGCGCCAGGAACCCTGATACTTCTTACAGGGAATCATCTTGCAAAAAATACAAATAAACCATCACATCAATGTTCGATGTAGATTTTAACATATGGTGCTTACCGAGAAGGGTAAACCTCTAACCCTGCAGCTAAGCACAAGCAGTATGAACAACATTTCTGTACGACTGCTTCCGCATGACCTCGTGCCCCAGTGGTATTCACAACGCTGTGGGTACGAGGCCTTTCAGACCAACGAACTAAGGACAAGCAAAAGTGCAATGAAGCAAATGCCCAAGGGCACAGGCCTGAGCCTGAAGCCACCTCTGTTTTGGTTCCACAGCCCCCCTCCCGACTTCATGGCCCTCAGCTGTGGGCCACACCGGTCCCTGATGGGTGACCGACTCCTGCAGCGAGGCTGAACCCATGCCCTCGCCTCTGCGGCTGCTCACATGGCCCTGGAGGACCCGCCGGCCAACGTATTGTAGTCACAACCAAGAGAAAGCTGGTAACTGGATGGTGTGACCACATGTCTGCATCCCAGCCCCTCATCTGTAAGACGAGGACATCGGCCTGGATGACCCGCAAGATCCAATTCCAGCTCCGACTGCCCCAAGATGAAGCCTGAAAGGGCATCTTTAATAATTAAGCGAAATGGCACTCTGCTCTCTTGTTCTCACAATAAAGCATCCCTCCCCCCGGCAGTGAACAAACTCAAGGTTATTGCGCAGAATCTGAAGATTTCGAAGGTGGCAGGATCCTGGGCTGTTATTCCGACAGCGTTGTTTGAAAGAAATAAGGCCAGAAATGGGAAGTGACGGGCAGCGCTCCCCACCTCGCAGAGATGGAGCTGGACTCTGACTTCCCAATTCCCGGTCCTGGGATCATCCCTCCGTGCATGCCATGCAACTGGCCTGGTGTAGTTTTCCCACCACAAATAATCGGAAGTTGCTTTGATTATCTTTAGCTACCCGCTCTATTGAACAACTTATCTGCAAATCTGAAAATGCCTCCTCTTGGAAGCAGGGCATCTGTTCCATAATTCTTAATAAATGATGACAGGGTCATGGCCCCACCTGGCAATACGCTCCCAGGAACTCTCCTCAACACCGACAGGGGCTGCTTTAACTGACCACTGAATGTTTTTTACAAAGAAGACCACCTGGATGGCTACTCTCTCAAGCACAGAAGAAGCAAGGGTTGGCTAGGCTGGGAAGAAATTGGAACCCATGTGCACTGTTGGTAGGAATGCAAAATGGTGCCACACTATGGATGGAACAGTACAGAACACAGTTCCTCTGAAAATTAAAAATAGAATTACCATATGACCCAGCCATTCCACTTCAAAATATATACGCAAGAAAACCAAAAGCAGGGTCAAAGAGATATTTGCACACCCATACTCACAGAAGCGTTCTCACAATGGCCAAAAGGTGGAAACCACCCAAGTGTCCATCAATGGATGAGTAGATAAATAAACTGTGGTACATACACACAATGGGCTATGAGTCAGCCTTAAAAAGGAAGAAAATTCAGATATACGTTATATACACAACATGGATAAACCCAGAGGACATCACGCTAAGTGAAATAAGCCAGTCACAAAAGGACAAATACCGTACGTAGGCTTCTCCTTCTATGTAAACCCCCAGAAACCGGAAGCAGAACCGAGATTACCAGGGGCTGCGGGGAGGAAGGAAGCACAGTTAGCGTTTAATGGGTTAGAGCTTCATTCAGGAGAAGAAACCAAACCTGGAGCCGGATGGTGATGACGGTGACACGAGAGTGTGAATCTGCTTACACGACGTGTACTGAACTGTACACTTAAAATGATTAGGACAGTAACCATTTCTGTTACGTGTGTTTTACCACCATTTTAAAGGGGTGAGGGGGAATGCTGTACTAACCGGAACTCATTTCAGGAAGGCGACTACTGTTTGCTTGGGCCCAGGAGGCCTGGGACAGGCTTTCCAGGAGGGGGGTGCCCAGTTCAGCCCCGGCACCTGCTTGGCTGAGGGGCGCAGGCAAGTTGGGGGCAAGCATGGCTCTTCTTCATCTCTGCTCTTCCAGGATGTTTTCTAAAGAAGTGCTGGGCAAATACTGGAAGAATACAAGACTAGACCAGCTGGACGCCAGCTCCCAACTTCACTTGCTCAGTTCTGTTGGAAGGAAACGGCTCAAGGAAGAAGCTAATTGGATTTACCTAAAGATAAGAAGCCAGACAAGCCAGCCAGAGAGGCATGCACCTCCCTGCACCTGCCCGTTACTCTCATGACTGCCCTGGCCTCCTGGTGCTCACCACGACACAGGATCCGGCAGTAAAGGCAGTCTTGTGAAGAAGAAAGCATCTTAATTACCTGCAGAGTAACCAAAGTACGACCTGTAAAGAACAAAACAAAATGCTTCCGTATCCAGTTAAATAGCTCTGAGGTCCCGGCTCTACATTCATGCCATGCCAAATTACTTCTAAATCTGTTGATTTCAATCTCAACATTGGGCAGAAAATGGCTGCTTCCCCCGACAGGGCTTCATTTATTACATGAAACAGGATTCCACAACCTATTTCAGAAGTTTTTCAAGGGGAGATAAGCCAAACCTATAAACACCCTCTGTCTGGCCAAACGAAGGCTCTTTAAACTATGCTGTGGATTTTCAGAGCAATTCCGAGGTTAAGAAACGTGTTAAAAATATATATATATATAGGGGCGCCTGGGTGGCTCAGTCGTTAAGCCTCTGCCTTCGGCTCAGGTCATGGTCCCAGGGTCCTGGGATCAAGCCCCGCATCGGGCTCCCTGCTCCGCGGGAAGCCTGCTTCTCCCTCTCCCACTCCCCCTGCTTGTGTTCCCTCTCTCGCTGTGTCTCTGTCTGTCAAATAAATAAATAAAATCTTTAAAAATATATATATATAATTAATGTTTTATTATAATCAATTATATATATTATTATAATTATAATTATATATTATATAATTAATCATATGTCATTATATATTATATTATAATTAATATTAGTATTTATATATTGTATTATATATGATTATTATATATTATACATTTAATATTGAATATTATTACTATTTATTAAATATCCTTAAATATTATGTAATTATAATTATTGTATATGGTTACAATTATATATCATATATACATTTATTATATAATGTATTATATAATATATAATGTAATATAATATATAGTGTAATATATAATTATATTAACTAATATATAATATAATGTATTTCTATAATTAATATATTTTTATATTATATATTATATATATTATATTATATATTAATTATAT
>NW_022589745.1:8595359-8599773 GCF_004348235.1 Phoca vitulina | reverse complement strand
TGGTATCTTCTAGCTTTCCAGAAGATTTCTTAGGCTAATTTTCTGAGGCTATTACATCTCATGGGAGTACCATCTTTTCAGATAGTCTTCCCTGAGTTAGAAACTACTACAGTACTTATATTAGAGATAGACAGATAAAACATTGAGGAACATAAAAATCCAAAAGTATATGTCCACCTGGGATTCTGCTTACAACATTAATAATACAGTGTGTTTAACGTGAATTGCATCAACTATTAAATATGAGGACTTGAATTACTTTAGGCTAAGGCTCTTACCTGTCAATTCTGAAATTGCTTGTTCTACTCATTTGATATGCAAGTGGATAAAAGTGATTTTAATTCCCTTTCCAATTCTTTCAACTAGAACGTTATCAAAGGCACGTTATCTTGGAAATAACGGTCTCTCCACCTTAATTTTGTGGGTTTGCTCCTGGGAAATGAAATTTGGTAGGCAACCTCTAAACATGTGCTTCTCTTCTCCCCTTCTCGGAGAAGGCTGAAGGTCAGGACTCCCGCCTTAACCAAGGTCAAAATGAATGCAAAGCTGCCTCAGTGAATACAACCCTCAGAAGCACCATCTTACATCTCACCTCTACCTCCCTTTCTATGCCCTTCTCTTTAAGAACAGAGTGTCCCGCAGGAGTTCCACAATCCCTCCTTAAACTGCACTTCACACTGCCTCCTCCAGGTCCTCGCCTGGCTGTCCTGGATACCTCGTCCATAAACACACCCAAAACAACTCATGGTTTTGAGAACTGAACCTCCTCCTCGGCCCTCCAGCTCAGTGAACGACCTGACTTCCCATCCAGGGCAGCGGATGAATGTGAGCCGCCATTTTGTCAGGTGGCTGGACAGACCCCATTGGCCAAGCTGGTCTGTTCCACCGAGGACCGGAGGAGGCTGGCTCATCTCTGGGCACCCAGCCCCCCACGATGTGCCTGGCCCATCCCAGGGGCCCAGGAAATGTCTGAAGTCATACACGGCCACATTTCTTGACCCCTCAGGCTGTACTGCACTACATTCTTCAATATCTGCCAGGAGCCGAATTTTATTTATTTTGTTTTTCCGGCTATGAAACTAGGTACCTCTGGGATGATTTATTTGAATTAAATCTATATGGTGATAGTCTCCCAAAAGTGAAAGTGCTTTATTGGCTTGGAACACCTCTCCACTGGTACCGTGGGAACAGAGGACGCAGGGTCAAAGCCGCCTCCGTCATGCGTTCCAAATGTATGCCGCGGAGTCAGGGACTGGAGCTCAGAGACGGGACCTCTGGGGACCACTGCGGGAGCCGGGGTGGAGCAGTGGGCGGTGGGAGGACCGAGTGTGTGTTGTGGAGGCAGCTTCACTGGTCCTCAGGGCTGTCGGGGCCACACAGGTGCGCACAATCCTCTAACGTTTTAACGCGCAATGGCTTGGCAAGCCATCACATAAAGAGAAATGAGGAACCGAGAGCGAGCTAGGAAAAACCACCGAATGACACTCGAGTGTGAGCAGAGGCTAACCTCTGATTCCTCTTCCAGAGGACATCCAAAATGAAACGAATTCCAGGCTCTCTGAGGACACAAACCTCCTGCGTATACAAGGTGAACTTTTTGTCCCTCATCACAGCCCCAAGGCCGAACCTTATTTTCATGAGGCCCTCGGCGGAGCTGCAGGTACGGCCTGGCTGAGCAGGCCTCGTCCCCGACACCATGGCCAGGAACCCCAGGGTAATGGCTGGAGGCGAGGAGGACAAAATGATGGTGATGGGAAAGACTCCAGCGGGCTTGGAGCACCACAGCGGGTGTCCACCACCAACTCTGGAGAGGAATCCTCTGAAGTCATCAGACCAGCGCCCGCATTCATGCTCCAAACCCTTGACGTATCACTAAGTGAATCCCAGAAAAGGGGCCACGCAAACCTCCACGCTACATTTGTACAGCACTTCACAAGGCACAGAAAACCTTCACGTGAGCGAGCTCTGAGCTCATGTGCTAAAAATCTAAGCAACCCTGTGCAGCACTCGAAACCAACATTACTGCCCCCTCTCTGATGAGGAGCCCAGGGTGCCAGGTTTGCGTGATGTTCAGAGTGGCGCGACCAGTAGCAGAGTTGAGGGCAGGAGCCCAGGCTGAACCCCGAGACCCCCCTGTTCTCTGCATAGTCCTGCCTCCCCCCATCTCGGTGCATGAAACTGGTATAAATGGGTGACGCCGAGTCAAAGAAAGTCAGCCGTGTGGCTTTAGCAAAACAGATGGCAATCGTTTAGATCCAAATGTCAAATAATGTTCAGCCCATGTGGACAGGATATCCAGTGCTGTAGAGATGATCACAGATTGTAATTAGAGTCAGAATTACAGAGAGGACCTTCCAGAGCCGGCAGGGAAAGCACAGTCTAGGAGACCAAGCTTCTACGGAGAGCTGACTCAGGGGGAGTGAGCTCACCATCAGTGGTGGTCTCATCAAAGAGTCTAAACCACCCTCTGGCAAGAAGGTTGTGGAGGGACTTCAAGAACTCAGCGGTGCTGTAAGTTCACGATCCTGTGACCTGGCCTTAGCAACATCATGAAACCAAGCCTTCATCCCAAGCAAGAAACCATGGGTTGCGAGGGGGAAGGGGTTTGTTTGGGGGTTTTTGTCCCATCACAAAAACAGTGCAGATGTGCAGACCACAAGGTGCAGACCCACCACCCCAGAAGCAGCGCAGCAACTCCGAGAATGAGGGGGCAAGTGCTACGATTTAAAAACTAGAAGAAATTAAGAACGGCAATCATTCTCTCCCAGGAACGTAAAGCCCATGAACACAATGCCCCAAACGAAATTCGCTGCAGACACAGTTTAAGTAACAGGCTCGTAAGGCTTTTCTTGCCAAAAAAGCAGGCCGTGAAACACAAAGGATGAGAGGCTGAAAAACAGAAATCGTACAAAACCTGGGGTCAGATGGCCAGGATGTGATCGTCCTCCTCCAAAATTTGCAAGCTCTGTGCATGGGAGCAAGGTATGAACACCATGTCTCTGACGGGACCTAACCAGCTGTCATCGTGAGCGTGACACAAAATGATCCCCTAGAAAAGGTCTCTGCCCTTGGAAAGCCGGGGGCAAACGTTACCAGTGTCCCTACCTCCCTGAGTAAGTGACTAGACCCATCGGACTTGGTCGCTGGCTCTCAATGTGGTATTTTCACAAGTACTCACACCCTCTTTAGTACTCCACCTCAGGGCCCCCTGGGAGGTAAACCAAAACCTCAAGGACTAAAAAGTCAAAACGGCCTCCTTTAAGTTGCGAGACTTTTCTGGCGCTTTCATCCTCAGAATGATTCATCATTTCCTGGGACCAGCCTGCCTCTCACCAGTGCTTGCTCACACATGCATTCTGCCCCCGCTACCCTCACGGCAGGTGCTTAGGGAACACCTGTGGAATCCAGGTTTATGGTACATCCGGGGAGCTCGACTGGAAAACCAACCCCACATCAGCCTGGGGTGAGGCCTCCCACTTCATGTTCCTGTTATCAGCAGCAGGGACACACCTGGATACACAACAAGCTGGTCTCAAGGGCCAATAGACACCGACCAATTTAACTGTCGGGTCCCAGCCCGCCACCTGCTTTGGTTAAAGGAGCACATCTGAGAGGCTTCTAAACATCCAGAGTTTTCCAGCAACACCAGGCAAAGATAATGCAGCAGCGAACCAGTGTGACACAAACCACTGCCCATTCTCACCCGCCACACAGGTCGGGACGCTGCCCGGAGGGTGCCAATAATAGAGTTTAAACTACTTGTTTACCATAATGATGCAAAGGATAGAATTTTCCCCATCTTGCAGAGAAGGAAACGGAGCTTTAGAGTTGATGTAACTTGCTCAGGGTCCCAGTGCAAGGAAGGGACAGAACAGCACTGGAATCCAGGGTAAGTCTGTATCCAGCATTGTGACAATCCTACAACCCTCCCGTATGACTTGACGGTCCAATCTATGTATAGGGAAGCACACACAGACTTCATATTCCATATGCAGGGAAGTGTAATGCACAGCAAGCGCAAATATCTTCACTTCTCCAATGATGAGGCCAAGATGATCCAAGAGGTACATCTGAATCGATTTGTTTCTTTTCCCTAAGCGAGCGTCTGGCTTGGAAATGGGTCTGCTTGCTCCAGAGATAGGCCTGTGCGTGCCGGTAGGTCCCAGAGCGGCAGGCCAGCCCCCCCCCCCCCCCCCCCCCCCCGCCATCTCCAGGTGGCCCACAGGTAAAGCCAGGAGCCCTGAAAGGGGCTCATTCCTTCGCAGTTAAAGAAGAAAAAGGGCAGAGATTTTGCTAGTAAAGTCTGAATACTCGGGGATAAAATCTCCTCCTCCTCTTTTTATCCTGATCTACAGTAAATATCTGAAAGTTGTCTCTGAGGACAGGTGAGTGAGAGACCAATACCGCCGCCCCC